>NW_007727615.1:62945-84195 GCF_000696425.1 Galeopterus variegatus | reverse complement strand
GGGGGCGCAGGCCGCGGGGGCGCTGCCGCCAGGGTGCTGCTGGTCATCGACGAGCCGCACACCGACTGGTAAGCCACTGCCGCGGATGTCTCCCTGCGGGCCTGGGTCCCCATATCGTTCCGCGATGAACGAACAATTATCAAGCGGCACTTGTGTGCCTGGCACCTGGCCCCTTGCCCAAATCCTTTTCCTCTAAATTATCATGCCGGGAGCTTCCTGTGTGCCTCGCCCTTCCCCCCCCTCCCCCAACCTTCCTGCTGAATACAGGTAGCCGTTATCAGGCGCCTGCTGTGTACCTCTTCCTTAATCCCCCTCCCCAAAGCCTTTGGCTTCCATATATTCTGTGAACTGAATGTGTCCTGTCCCCCCCCGCAACCCTTGCCCCAAAGACTGTCCCTTAATGGATCTTGTGAGTATTTATTGAGTACCTGCAATACGCCTCATTGAAGAGCCCTTTCCAAAGGCCTTTGGCTTCAATGATTGTTGTGAGCATTTTCTGAGAGCCTAGTGTGTGTCCTGTTCTCAACCCTTGCCCTAAGGCCTTCTCTCTAATGGATCTTGTGGACAAGTATCCTGTCTGTGCTATGTGTCCCACCCCAGCCTGCTCCTCAAAGGCCTTTCGGTGAACATTGATTGAGTGCCTGCTGTGTATCCCATTCAAGCTTCTTGCCAAAAGCTTTGCCTTTAATGGATCCTATAAGCCTTGACTGAATGCCTTCTGTGTGCCCCAACCCCAGGCCCTTTCTCTGAGGGCCTCTTTCTCCGAAGGTTCTAGGAAGCATTTATTAAGTGCCTGATGTGCGCCCTATCCCAAAGCCCCTTCTCAAACAAATCATTTTCCTCCCGTGAGTTCCATGAGCATTTTTGAGCCTTCTGTGTGTAATTTATCTTCAGACCCTCTCTCCTCAAAGACTTTTTCCTACAATGGATCTAGAAAACATTTATTGAGTGCCTCTTGTATCCCCCATTCTCAAGCTACTTCTTCAAAGGCCTCTCATTTGGTGGATCCATCTAGCATTTATCAACTGCCTGTGGTGTGAGCTTTCTCTAAATGTATTTCCTACAATATATTCAGCAAGCATGTATTGGGTGCCTGCTGTGTACCCCATCCCCAAACTCTTTCCCCAATGCCTTTTCCTCCAGTGGCTTCTGTCTGCATGTATTCAGAACCTTTTGCATCACCCAACCTTAGTCATCTCCCCAAAGGCCTGTGCCTTCAATTAATCCAGGACTCAGATATCTAACATTTTTCTATATGCATCATTTCAATTACTCTTTCCAAAGAACTTTTCTTATAATCACTCCTTGGAGTATTTATGGAGCACCTACTATGTGCCTTCTCCACAAAAGCCTTTCCTCCCATGGATAGAGAATCAAGCTTACATAGATTAAGTTTCTGCATCCCCATTGAGCTTCCCCAAAGGACTTTTCCTGCAAAGATCCAGTGAGCATTTATCAAGTGATTGTATGCCCATCCCTAGCCCCTCATCCGCAAAGGCCTTTTCTTTTAATGGATCCAGTGAGCATTTATTCTTTATCTGCCATGTGTTCCATTCTAATCGTCTTCCCCCAAAGACCTTTTCCTCCAATGGCTCGCATTAGCATTTATGGAATGCCTTCTGTATATTAACACCTCTTTTCCAGAGTTCTTTTCTTCCAGTGGATCCAGTGAGCACTTATGCAGTGCCTGTTGTGTGTAAGGAGTACATTCCCCTCCATTACCCCTAGGAGAATGTGCTCCAATCATAAGGCCTGTCCCCAGAGTCCTTTCCTTTGATATATCCAGAACCCAATTTAGAAAAGCTACCCCTTTCCCACTCCCTTCATTACCCCTAAGATGTCCTGTCCCACCCTTAAGTCCATACTCCAAAGGGCCTTTAGTCTATTTAAGCTGGTAAACACTTGCTGAGCACCTACTGGATGAGTCATTCTCAACTTCCTCTTTCTAAGTCTCTGGAAGTTCCCACCCCTGCCTCAAGAGCTCTCTCTCCAGGAGTCTACTTCAGCCTAAATTTATTGAGTACCTGCTGTTTACTGGTTAGATCACCCCTCCCCTCAGCTGTCTTTCTCTCTATTCAGGGCCATTTATTCATTCTACAGATATTTATTGCATACTTTCCATGTGTCAGAGTGTGGGAAGCATTTATTAAGCTCTACTATATACTAGGAAGAACCTTCCTTCAGCCCCCCTTCCTTCTAATCCCAACCACCAGCTGGCTTTTTCTCCATTCAATCCCACAATCATTTAATGAGCACTTATTGTATACTACTAAGAACCCTGCATTCAATGTCTCTTCTCCCCCTCCTCTTCCAGTCCTAATTCCCCCTTCAACATCCTGCCTTTCATACTACGCAATCCTGAAAGCTCAGAACATGCACTGTTTTCCATTCATTTTGGCTAGGCCTCCTCCCCTACTTAGTAGCCGTCTCTCCAGGTGCCCTTTTCCCCCAATAAATCCAGAAGCACTTATTAATCTTTTACTGTACTCTGTTCAAATAACCACATTCCCACCCCTGCAGCAGGCTTTTCCACTCTTTTCTTCACCAATCCATAAAGCATTTATTAAGTGCGTGCTGTAATTCCTTCACCAACATCCACCCACCAAGGTGCTTCTTCCTGGCTAAAGTTCTTCCACTGAAGTCAGCAAACATTAATGAGGCCCTGCGTGGATGTCAGTAACCACCCTCCTTTGGACTTTCCTTCTCCACTCCAGGCGGGTTCTCTGCTGCTTTTTTTCTTTATTCCACCAAGCATTTATTATCTACTGGATACTGAAAAGTCCCTTCCTCTTTCCATAATCGCAACACCAATCTTTTCCATTTTGTTCTAATCTGTCCAGCAAGCATTTATTGAGCACCTGCTGAATTTAGTGAAAGACACTTGCCTTTCCCTGCAACCCTCGCCCCTTCCTTTCTACATCCCAGAAGCCTGCCTTTATCCCATCATCCCCTCCAGTCTTATCTTCTATTCAGTCTGGCAATTATTATTTAGTGTCTACTATATGTGGAGTGGGGTAGACAAAGGGAGAGAGCCTATGTACACCAGGCTCAGTGTGGGGAACAGAGACCTGCATCACCAACTTGCAGACATTCAAAACCATGCAAGCTTTAGGGATTTGATCCTGGAATAAAGGAGGAGCTGTGCAAGCTCTATATCAGAATGTACACCTGAGTACGTGCAGTCTGACACCTTTCCCACCAAACCTCACCACTCTCATTTCTTCCTGGGTCGTGATCCCTCCAGGGTTTAAAGTTGCAAATTCGGAGTTGAGACTCATCTCCCCTTTTTAGAGATAATTTAGTCCATTGTTTTTCAAACTGTGGGTCACCTTTTAGCTCAAGACCAGCATTTCACTTTCTTCATAAAGTAGAGTAAATAAAAATAGAAACTAACAGAGTATATTGCACATAGTAAGTGGAGTTGTTTAGTGAAACTGTTATTCCAATAAAATCTATAATCGATAATGGATACTATATATTATATATGAGATATACTGTATAATTTGTTGAATGGTGGCTTTATAGTATGTAATACATCTACCAGGGTTCTTCCAAATGTTCACGGCATAATAGAATTAAAAGATAATAGGAATCTTTCCATGAACTTTTTGAAGTACCCTCATATATGTGTATGTTTTTGTTCATGTAGTGGAATAAAATAGAATAGGAAATATCAGACTGCATTGCCCATAATAAAGGTGATTGTTTACTGAAACTTTCATTCAAATTATGTGTATATGTATGTATGCATATGTGTGTGTATAGTATTTATACTATTCATTCTAGATACATATACACATAATATGTAATATAAAACATTTTATGGTTATATAAGACATATTCTGTTTTCTCATATTTGCTGTATAGTGTGTGTTTTAATAATAACATATATTACATATATAGGGTGGGATATTATGTAAATGTGTATATAGTGGGTTATATAAACCCACTATAAATCTCAGTCTTATTGTGGCTGCTTTTCTTAGGTAGACTTCCCTGCAAGCGGCCCCCAAGACTCTGAGATTTGCATACAGGAGATTTATTGGACAGAGCTCTTGGGGACAACCTGGGGCGGGCCAGGGGGGTGGGGTGCGGGGTAGTGAGAGAAGCAGGACTGGGCACAGGGAAAACTTGAGTTGTGATGCAACCACAACAGTGGCCTCAGCCAATCCTCTGAGGAGCTCTGGTGCTGGGATGGCCATTCAGAGTTGTCCTAATTGAGGTAGGGTGGCCATGCCTTTGTATCCCAGCATCTGTCCATCATAGGCTGTAGACTGCCGCCAGAGGAGGCATAATCTTGTTGAGGCAAAGCCCTGCTGCAGAGGCCAACTCCCAGTGAGGGACACAACTGTGAGCCTTCAGCAGCAGACAGTCCCAGAAGCCAGGGGTAGATGGAAAGGTCTGAAGGGGGATGTAAGGATCTGAGTGGTGCCCACAGTCTACCCCTTGTATTCCCCCAATTCACTTGCTTCTTGTAGTAAGTTCCCCGCACTGGGAACAGCATTTCCATGATTCTAATTGGTCTTGTTTTCTGGGAGAAACTTGAAAGGGCACGGTAGTGGGACAAACTAGTCTCTGCTGCTGCAGTTGATTTCAAGACCATAAATGATATTCATTGTCTCCTTCCTCTATTATGCATTCTAGATTCCCCTCACCTTCAACTAGCACCTCTGATGGTCTTGGTGGCTTACCTGGTGGGTGATCCACTCCTTCATCCTTGAGGGATCCCTGAGACTTAAGTCCTCATGCCCTTTTCAGGCTATGGACTGTACTTGTCCATTTTCTATCAAAGTTGAGCAAGGAGCACCAACAGATGCCCAAGTGCATCACCTGGGTGCTAGACAAGCTCCTCCATGCCCTCTGCTGTGTACCAGCAGCTCTACCTCCTCCTGATGATCAGGGTCATGTCATGTCCCCTGCCAAGAGAGTGATTCTTCTTCATATCCCTTGGCATGAGAAACCTGAAGTGTCTAGGTGGCAACCATAGCTTAGAGTTTAATGGGATTCTTGCTGTGTCCCCTGGTAGCAGTGTTCCCCCTTGGAGAACCAAGACCTCTAACCTTGCAGAGCCCTGAGGGAACAGGAAGCATAGATTCCAAAAGTGGATCACTGGGATTGATGCTAAGCTGGGCTACTCCCGCCTTAACCTCTGGGTTCCCAGACCCATGTATTCTACCTATTAGGAACACAGCACATACAATCATCATTGGTTTAGGATTTACACTATGTTTTGGAGGATGGTACCCACTCTTGCATGGTATCACCTGCAAACTGGGGTCTTAGCTGTGGCTGCAACAAATTTTTCCATCTTTCTGTCAGGCCAGCAGCTTCTGGGTGCTGTGGTATGTATGTCATCAGTTGATTCCATGATCATGCGCCCACTTTTGCACCTCCTTTAGTTTTCTGTGAGGTGTGTCCTTTGGTTTGATGCAATGTTATGTGTGGCCCCATGCTGGTGGATCAAATATTGTGTTAAGCCCTTGGACAGTGATGCTGGCTAAGATCCTGCAGTCAGAAAAGGCAAACCCATATATGGAATGTTCCAGTTAAAATAGATCGCTACTCTTTCCAGGGTGGAAGGTACCTGATGTAATCAGCTTGCCACAAAGTGACTGGTTGGTCTTCTTGAGGGATGGTGTCATATCAGGGACTCGGTGTTATTCTCTGTTGCTGGCAGGTTGGACATTCAGCAGTAATGCTGTTGGCCCCACACATAGCTTCTATCTCTGCTGTTCTTGCCACCTCATTGATGTGCCCATCTGCTAGCTCTGGGGCAGCTAATTAGAGAAGCTGGCTGACGTCATCTGGCTGACTCATTCTGTCTACCTGGTTGCCCAGTGCCATTTCCATGGTGGGTGCTGTCTGGTGGGTGTTAACACACAACACGAAGATCTTCACTCCTCACTTTTTGCCCACTCCCATCTGTCCACCCACATTTCCATATCCCAGACCTCCTTGTCCTGATCTTCCAGTCTTTTTCCTTCCAGATCTCTGACCAGCCAGCCAAGCCATTCCCACTGCCCATAAGTGAATATATATACTAATCTTGAGCCACTTCTCTTTCCACACAAAGTAGGTGACCAGGTGCACAGTCCAAAGCTCTTCCTATTGGGGGCTCTGCCAGTGTCTTTCGGGGTCACTCAAGTGGGGCTATAGGGCAGCAACTGTCCATGTTTGCCTTCCACCCACATAGCAAGGCAACCCATTTGTGAACCAAGCTTAGGCTTGTTCCTCTTTCATCAGCTGGTCTTAAGGCGTCCCCTTAGCTGAGGGCGAGGTACCAGCACGACACTTGTGGAAGACATGGGGATCTGGGTTACCTGCTCACACGGCTTGCTTGGTCCTGCATGGGCTCAATCCTGACTGCTGAGCCATTACTTGGTGGTCTGGCAGGACCCCACTCCTATTGGGCAGTTCTGGATGCATGGCCACTTGGTGCCCCATGGTCAAGCATTCTGTTTCTGTCAGAGCCCAGTACTGCAGCGGGATTTGTTTCTATAAAGACATATTCTCTGCTGCAGATGGCATTGGCCTCACTCCAGAACCCCGAGGGCCACCCACTTGGGCTTCCCATAAGCTCCACATGGCATCTTTTCCCACTACTGACACCTCCAGTATCAAGGATCTGCCAGATCATATGGCTTAAGTGGCAGGACTGCTTGCACCACAGCCTGGACCTGCTGTAGAGCCCTTGTCCACTCTGGACCCCACTCAGAGCTGGTAGTTTTACATGTCACCTGGAATATAGGTCAGACTGATATTTCCAGGTGTGGAATATGCTGCCTCCAGACCATGAAGAGGCCTACAAGGCATCGTGCTTTTCTCTTCATGGTGGAAGGTGCGAGATGCAATGCTTTGCTCTGTTATTTGGCAGGGCTGTCCTGGCGTGCCCTGGACTACTGGGTCCCTAAAAATTTTACTAATGTGGCAGGCCCTTGAATCTTCGTAGGGTTTGTCCCCCACCCTCTGGAATGCATGTGTCTTATCAAGGCAATATGCTAACCATCTCTTGCTCATCTTGCACAATCAGTGTGATATAGTCGATACAGTGGCGCAGTGTGATATTCTGTGGGATGTCCAGATGGTCTAGGTTCCTCTGGACTATACGGGGGGTCTTCAAAAAGTTCATGGAAAGATTCATATAATCTTTTAAATCTATTTTTCCACAAACTTTTTGAAGTGCCCTCATATTATGACAGGATAGGAGAGATAGCATAGCCCTATGGCAAGGCCATCAACGAATATTGTTGTCAGTCCGACGTGAGTGTGAACTGTTTCTCGTCCTCTTATTTTCTTTCTGTTTTTGGCAGCTGGCCAGCACAGAGATCAAACCCTGGACCTTGGTGTTTTCAGTACCATGCTCTAACCAACTGAGCTAACCAGCCACTCTCATCTTCTTTTCTAATCAGAATAGAAAAGAGTGAATTTGCCAAATTGGTGGCCACCTGCTACACCTGAGATGTCATTAATCTGTTCTAGCAATGACAGCATGTCCAGTATGGCAGGTACAATCAAGGGTACTACTTGGTTGCACTTGCTGTCATCTATAAGCATTCTCCAGAATCCATCCAGCTTCTTTGGGGCCAAACTGGTTAATTCAGTGGAGATAAGATGGAGCCAACACCCCTGCATCCTTTAGATCTTTCAGAGTGCCACTAGTTTCCACCATCACCCCTACGATGCATACAGTATTGTTTTGCATTTGCCATTTTGATCAGGGAACGAGGGTGTGTGCCATTTCAGAAGCTTCCATTTGGACTTCTCTACTTCTTTAGCTCTTACCCCCAAGCCAAGGAACCCATGTAGGGGTTCTGACCACTACAAAGTAAATCATTCCAATTATGCTTTTGTGAACTGGGGAAGTGACCATTGGGTGGGTCTCTGGACCCAGTGGACCCACTGTGAGCAGGACCAGTGCCAGGACTTCATTTATTACCTTACCGCTTTTCAATATGGCTAGTGCCAGTCTCGCCAACATATTCCTTATTGATTTCATAAGTTGGGTATATCCTCTGGGCCCTCCTGTAGGACATAGTCAGCTGATGGGTTTTCCAGATTTAAGTAGTATGTCTACTCTAACATGTCTGCTTCTTTGAGCCCTTTGCTCCTTCCCTCCACAATGGAAGTTCTGGCATTTCTGCTTTGCTTAGTGTGGGCCTCTGTTTTCTCCAGGCTTTCAAGAGTCATCCTAGCAGTGTGTTAGTAACATCTCCTAGGGTCCTTGCCAGGATTTTAAGTTCTGTATCCTGGGAGAGCGCTCCAACTTCCTGTTCCA
Organism: Galeopterus variegatus; assembly: GCF_000696425.1. Taxonomy (NCBI): domain Eukaryota; kingdom Metazoa; phylum Chordata; class Mammalia; order Dermoptera; family Cynocephalidae; genus Galeopterus; species Galeopterus variegatus. The sequence goes on along the minus strand of NW_007727615.1, from coordinate 75,920 downwards.
CCCCCTTGATCCATTGTCCTCAGGACCCAGTACCATGTATACTCTCCCAGCTCCTGCCAGTGCATATTAGCCAGATTCCTCAGCTTCTTTTGTATTTTGTTCCTCTCCTTCCTTTGCAAGCCTAGAACCTCTCCAGTCAGGATGTGCTAGGATTCAACCCTGGTTATTGATCTGGTTTCCAGGAGGAAGGTGGGGGTGGATTCTGAGAGGCGAGCATTGTCTTATAAGGCACCTACTTCAGTGGAGGCCTCTGCATTATCTTCAAGCAGAGGGAAGGTCTCTATTCCAACAAGGGGCAGTTGTCTACTTCTGCAGACCCAGTGGGTTCAGGTGAGCCTGTAAGTTCATGGTGTTTAATTGCATCTGTCCAGATATCCTCTTCCCAAGCCTCAGGGTCCCACTCCTGCCTGTCATGTTAAGGCCCTGAATATGGTGTAGGAGATGTGCTGGGCCTGAGAATTCAACCTTTTCTGAAGCTCTGCCACACTTACCATGAAATCCTCAGCCTGGTCTGTCCTCTGGTTGTGGGATATTAGGATTCCCTTAAAATGCAGCCAGGGAGGTCCTCTGGCTTTCACATTTTGCCTTGAATTGCTGATGATTCACCCTGAGCATGTCAGATCTTTCTTCAGCTACTCAAGGCATAAAACCCAAGTCTGGTTACCATTTCCCTCATTATTTCTAAGTGCCAGGAGTATTTCAGCAGCCCATACATTTCCTTCCACTGGAATCCCATTACAGTCCACCATCAGGAAAAGTCACTGCCGCTCCAGAACCCCATGGGCCTGCACTGTGATTCCCCTACTCGGGAGAATAAACTCCATGCAGCATCTTTTCCCACTACTGACACCTCCAGTGCAATGGGCTACGCCACCTCCAGCGTCCTGCTTGTGTCACAGCCTGGACCTGCTGCTGAGCACTTCGCACAGCTACAGCATGTGAGGGGCTATCTGTGCCCCACCTCCCACCACTGACACATTCTCACTGCCATCTGGCTGCTGGGTGATGCAGCTCCAGACACAGTACAGCCTTCCTTGTAGTTTGACTTCTGTGGCCCACTGTTGTGTTCCCTGGAAACAGACTTTGAGACAGAGATTTGCATGCAGGAGGCTTATTGGGAGTGTCTTTGGGATCGACACCTGTGAGGAGGATAGGGTTCAACAGAGGGAGAGGCTGGCCCACGTGCGATTGCATCTGAGGCCTCAGCTGATCCTAGGGAAGCTCTGGAGCTGGGACGGTCCTTCAGAGTCAGCCCAGATTGAGGCAAGAGGCTGGCCTTTGCACCCGCTCGTAGCCCAGATATAGGCCATGGGCTGCCCTCATGAAGTAAATGTAGCCTCCGCCAAGGCAGTTCCCTGTGATAGAAGACAGTTCCCAGTGGGGACACAGCCATGAGCTGTCAGCAGCTGCTTTTCAAGGTACATTGGCCGCAAAGAGGAGGCCTGAGCAGAATACCACAGTATCTACTACACTTATGTTCAGAAAGCTTTTAAAAACAGTGATATACACTCGTCATCCACATTCATCAGTTTATAGGTGAAAATGTGCAGGTCTGAGAGAGATTCTCTTCCAATGCTTGTGAGGGGACAGTGTCTGTGAAGGTGTGTGCGTGAGAGACAGACAGACAGACAGAGAAAGTAAAAAGAAATAGCTGTACTTGGGATCTCTTGCATATGTCAGTGAAGTCACCAGCGTCCATCAGTGCGGTGTGTATGTGTCAGAGACCCTGACTGTGTGCATGTCAGTGAGCAGTGGCCCTGGGAGTGTCCTTCCCTTCATCCCTTTCCATGAGGAACCTGACTGAGGATGAGCTTCCACCTATGGAGAAGCTATCAGGTAGAAATTCAGTACCTAGGGCAGGAGGCCAGAAGAAACCAAGCCCGGCTGGGGATAGGCCTGGGGACGTGCCTACTGACTGCAGTTCCAACTCCTCTCCCTCCTGTGGCTTCCCCTCATCCTCAGCTGCGTTCCTCCCCACCCCCCATCTTTGCCACTGCAGTGTCTTTGGAACCACTCCAGCCCGTACCCCTTAATCTGCTGCTCCTTTTCGGACACAGCTGCCCAGCCATGGCTGTTGTGTCCCTCACAGCACACAACCACACATGGTGAATGTGCCCCTCCTTGGGAAAGGGCCAGAGAGCAGAGAGATGCTTCAGGCCACACAAGGCATACTTCATTGATTTGTATTTCCTAAGGTTCTTTGCCATTTACAGACCTTCATGCTATTTCAAACTATGTCATAATTTATATAGCACTACTCATTTTGACGAGCTTTTCAAAAACACATACAATAGCAGTGTGATGAGTAGACTAAACGGTAGGACATGCCTGCTCCCTGTGGTGTAAGGACATATTTTATAGTTTGCAATGTCCTTTAACATTTATGCACCTCCGTGAAGATTGCAACAGACAGCATCATTCGCAAAACACTGCTGATGTTTTCAAAGTATTTCAGCTATTATAAAGCACTTTATGGTTGCTCTAGTAGCACTGAAGGGGAAAGGGGTCAAGGGACTAGCCTGGGTGTTGTTTTTCTCTCCAAGATTTGAAAGATGTGCTCTGTTTTTCCTCTCCAGGGCAAAATACTTCAAAGGAAAAAAGATCCATGGAGAAATTGACATTAAGGTAGAACAGGTAAGTTGGGGCAGGTGGACTTGGGGATCAACTGGCCAGACTGCAACCTGAGTGGTCATTTTTGCTTGATGTGGGTGAATCACCAATTTTCTTTCCTTTCCAGGCTGAATTCTCTGATCTCAACCTCGTGGCTCATGCCAATGGTGGATTCTCTGTGGACATGGAAGTTCTTCGGAATGGGGTGAAGGTCATGCGGTGAGTATTGTAAGGGCCAGGAGAAAACTTCCTCTTCAACCCCCTGAAGCTTCTCTGAAAAATCAACTAATAGATTAATATGGGAAAAGAAAACAAATTTTATTATTTAATGTGCTGGGAGGGGGCAATGCATGGAGGAATCACAAGAGAGTAATTTCACAATTTCCCAGTAGGGTAGAGATGCTTATATACCTCTCTTCACAGGGAAAGGGAATATGGGGGGTGTAGGAGTAAATGATTTCTAAAGGGACTCAATGAGCTTGGAGAACATACAGTGGCCTGGGACAAAGTCTATTTGGCCCACAGAGCAGACAATGACCAGTAAATTATTGTCTTCAAAACACTGAACAGGGGCCGGCCCGGTGGCGCACTGCTACAGTGCGCCGCTTGGGAGTGCGGTGGCGCTCCCACCGAGGGTTCGGATCCCACATGCAGACCGGTTCCCGCTCACTGGCTGAGCGAGGTGCGGGAGCAACGCCGAGGGTTGTGATCCCGTTGCCAGTCCCGGTCCAGTACGGGCGCAACACTGAGGGTTGCAATACGTTGCCGGACACGAAAAAAGACAAAAAGGAAAAGAAAAAAAAAACACTGAACAGGACAGAAGTAGAAGACAGTGGTCTGTAACAAAAGTCTGTCCAGGTGTTGACAGACTCCAGTCTTCCTTCCTCTGATATGAGTTAAGTTAATGAAAACTCAGGGAAAGGACTGTAGGTAATTGTCTTCTTCTTTGGTGGGTCCAGACTTCAGGCAGATAAGGAAAACAGCTTCATCTTGTGCTTTGGAGAGTGACAGAGGATTGAGAGACAGGACGGGGAGAGAGGTCAAGGAGACCTTGAGGCTGCTTCTTTATTCCAGCATGTCAAAGCACCATATTTGGGGGTAATGGCTTTCTGCAACCCAACAGTATGAAAAGTGTACCTTGGGGTTAGAAAGAGGCATAGGACTCTCTCTCTTTTTTTTTTTTCCTTTTTATATTTTTTCGTGACCGGCAACGGGATCGCAACCCTCGGTGTTGCACCCACACCGCGCTCAACCAGTGAGCGGACCGGTCTCTATATGGGATCCGAACCCTCGGCGGGAGCACCGCCACACTCCCAAGCACCGCACTCTACCAAGTGCGCCACCGGGCCGGCCCAGTAGGACTCTCTTAAAGCTAGTGGAGAGTCCTCACCTCCTCACCTACCCTTCTGTGAGCAAGAACTTAGGCACAGAATGTGCAGAGATAACTTTTCTTCTGAAGAGCCAAAGATCCCAGCAGACCACAAGACAAACTTTTCAATTATTAGTTCAACAAATATTTGTTAAGTGTCAGCTGCATGCCAAGTGCTGCTCTCAGCACTTTACATTCAACAAGTAGTTATTGAGAACCTACTATGTCCCAGCAGCTGTTCTACATGCTGTAAGATGAAAAAAAAAAAAAAAGAAAGAAAAGAAAACCTGCCCTCGTGAAGCTTACATTCTACTGTGGGATACATACAATAAATAAATAAATAAGAAAATGTAAAAGTGCTAAGAAAAAATACAAGGGTACTTCAAAAAGTTTGTGGAAAAATAGAATTAAAAGATAATACAGTTGAGAAGAAATTAGACAATAGAAAAATAAAATAAAAATAAATTTTAAAAATTTGAAAGATAATACGAATCTTTCCACGAACTTTTGGGAGTACCTTTGTACAGCAGTAAAGCAGAGGTATGGATTGTTGGCTGGTGGTGGGTCTGCAATTTGAATAGGGTGGCCTAGTAGCATGAGAGACATTTGAGGAAAGGCCTGAAGGAGATGAAGGAGTGGTCCATGCAGATCTCTGGGGGGGAATGTTTCAGGCAGGCAGAATAACTTGCCTAGAGGCCCTGAAGCTAGAATTTATTCTGGGCACACACTTTGAGGACAGCTGATCATCTGAGAGGTTGTGACCAGGGAGCTGACATTGCTGAGTGGGTAAGCTGCAAGCTGACCTTGGTGAGGAGGGGAGCAGGTAGGAAAGGCTTAAAGGGGATCACCTGATAGGGAAAGGGGAAAAAGGGTGCACGAGTCACAGGAAATAGCCGGTGCATGTGTGCAGAGGTAAGAAACCACTTTGCAATTTCTGGGAGCTGTGGAGATTGAGAAATTTGGTCTTTGTTCCAAGCATGGTGGTGAGCTTTTGGGGGAACACTCAACACTCCTACTTTGCCGCTCCAGGTCTCTGAAGCCAGACTTTGTGCTGATCCGTCAGCACGCTTTCAGCATGGCACGCAATGGAGACTACCGCAGTTTGGTCATCGGGCTGCAATATGCAGGAATCCCCAGTGTTAACTCTTTGCATTCTGTCTACAACTTCTGTGACAAGCCCTGGGTGGTAAGTGACAGGAGATGTGCTACTGACAGAGCGAGTAGCTCATGTATGCATGTGGGAGCTTGAAGCCACTCTGTGATTTTTGGGAAATGAGGATGTTCAGAAGCTCTGAATCCCAGCTTGGAGACTCCCTCCAAGCCAGGGACTTGCTAACACATCTCTCCTGGCTCTCATAGTTTGCCCAGATGGTTCGACTGCACAAGAAACTGGGGACAGAGGAATTCCCTCTAATCGATCAGACCTTCTACCCCAATCACAAAGAGATGGTGAGTGTGGGGGAAATAGAGTGGGCAAGAGGGAAGAGAGTCATAAGTAGAGCAATAATATTACCAATGGTGTATTAACGATGGTACAGTATCGGAGAGTGCAGCTGGTGTGTGCATGTGGAGGTACGAAGTTGCTTTGTGATAGGGGCTATTAATACCACAAATTTACTTGTGGTTACAAGTGTGAATTACACCATCAATGCCAACATTTATCAGATCCTGTGGCTCGTATTATCTGTTCTTGCCAGTATTAAAAATCCATTTCCAACGTAAATGAACAAAATTTATGTAATTAATCAGATTATATTACATATAGAAATCAAGTCTAGAGGCTGGGAAGGGGAGTGGGAGGAGGGATAAGGAGAAGTTGGTTAACAAATATGAAATTACAGCTAGGTAAGAAAAATAAGTTCTAGTGGTGTACAGTAGTGCTAGGCATCTGTAATTAACAATAATTTATCACATGTTCTCAAATGGCTAGAAGAGAGAAATTCAAATGCTCGCATCACAAAGAAATGATAAATTTTTGTGACAATGGATATGCTAACTACTGATTTGATCATCACACATTGTATACATGTATTAAAATGTGACTCTTGGGCCGAGCCTGTGGCGCACTCGGGAGAGTGCGGTGCTGGGAGCACAGTAGCGCTCCCGCCGCGGGTTTGGATCCTATATAGGGATGACCGGTGCGCCCACAGCGCGGCCGGTCTCAAAAAGGACAAAAAAAAAAAATGTGACTCTCTACCCCATAAATATGTATAATTATTACGTCAATTAAAAGTAAATTAATTTTTAAAAAAAGAAATCATGTAATTTTACTAACGTTGTTAAATATTCTCCTAATAGAAATTTTATCCATATTTCAAGTTAGGATTGCCAACAAAAATTATCAGTACCAATTTTATAAATAAGATTGTTTAGAAATTGAATCATTGGTTACTATAATACTAAATATAATCACTAATTTTACAAACTATCACTAATGTTACAAATTATCACCAGTACTACAAATTGTTGTTACTGATGTAAATTATGAGTACATGGTGTTATGAAATTAAATTATAGTTCCTAATAGAGATCAAAAAAACCATTACTAGTATCATCAGAGATTATAGCTATTATTGCAAATTATTATTGATATTACAAATTATGCTCTATTATAAGTTATAAATGCCTGTTTTAAATTATACTATACTCGGGCCGGCCCAGTGGCGCACTTGGTAGAGTGCAGTGCTTGGGAGCGTGGCCACGCTCCCGCCGTGGGTTCGGATCCCATATAGAGACTGGTCCACTCACTGGTTGAGCATAGTGCGGGCGCGACACCGAGGGTTGCGATCCCGTTGCCAGTCGCGCAGTATGGGCATGACACTGAGGGTTGCAATCCCGTTACCGGTCACGAAAAAAGACAAAAAGGAAAAAAAAATTTTTTTTTAAATAAATTATACTATACTTAATAATAGAACTCGAATTATCATCACTGATATCATCAAATATAACAACTAATATTGTAATTTATTACCAGTGTTACAAATTAAGTTTATCAATATAAATGATTAGTACCTGTGTTGTGAATTAAGTTATAATTACCAAAAGAAATCAAACTATTAGTACAAACAGTATAAAATATTGTTACAGATACAAATTATTACCAATGTTATAAATTAAGATTACCAATATAAATTATGAGTACCTATGTTTTGAATTGTCTTATAGTTTCTGATAGAAATCATTACTAATGTGGTTAGTGTTCCAACTGCTATTATAAGTGATTACTAATATTAAAGTTCTGATTACTGATATAAACCATTATAACCACAGTTATGAATCAAATTTTAGTTGCAAATGGAAATTGAATCATTGTTACTAATTCCATGAAGATTTACAACTAATTTTGCAAATTTTTACCAATGTTACAAATTATTTCTGCTCGTATAAATAATCACCACCAATTTTATAACTTAAATTACAATTATATATTGGTATTGACCCAGCATTACCAACTTGATTAAATAAACATTGCCACTAATATTACCAATTCTTACCATGTTACAAATTATGATCATTGATATAAGTTAACAGTATTATGAATTAAGTTTACTTCCAGATAAGGTCAAATCAATAGTTCCAAGGAAGCCAAGTTTGTTTATCATTATTATTATCCCACGTTCTTTGAGAGACAATACAGCAAAATGTGATTAAGAGCATGGATTCTGTAGCCAGAATTTCTATATGGGACTCCTAGCTCCATAACTTATTAGCTGCCTAACATAAGAAAAGTTACTTAAACACCCTGCGCCTTAGTTTACTGATCTGCATAATGTGGGTAAATAATATTTCCTGCCTCATAGAGCAGGTACAAAAATGAAATTACTTTATATATGTAGGTGGTTAAAACAGTGGATCTGGCATATATTAACCGCTACCTAAGTGTTGGCGAAGTTCCCCTTTTATTCCTAGTTTATTGAATGTTTTTATCATGAAAGTATGTTGGACTTTGCCAAATGTTTCTTCTGTGTTTATTGACATGATCACATGGTTTTATTCTATGAATACGGTATATTACATTAATTGATTTTCATGTAGGTTGATAAGTTTATAAGTTTGTTTATAATGTATCTAGATGTAGACATTTTCATTTCTAAGCTAAATTTCGCTTGGTCATAGTGTAAATCCCTTTTATATGTTGTGGGATTCAGTTTGTTAGTATTTTGTTGAGGATTATTGTATCAATATTTATAAGGGACATTGGTCTGTAGTTTTCTTTTCTTATGATGTCTTTGTCTGGTTTTGGCACTGGGGTAATTCTGGCCTTGTAGAATGAATTGAACAATTTTCCCTTCTCTTCTATTTTTGGGAAGATTTTACGAAGATTGCTGTTAATTCTTTTCAAATGTTTGTAAGCCATATCATTCACCAGTGAAGACATCTGGTCCTGGATATTTGTTTGTAGAAAAAAAAATTTTTTTTATTCCTGATTCAATATCTTCACTTTTTATAGGTCTATTCAGATTTTCCATTTCTTCTTGAGTCGGTTTTGGTAGTTTGTGTCTTTCTAGGAATTTTTCCATTTCATCTAGGTTTTCTAATTTGTTGGCATACAATTGTTCAACTATTCATAATGCTCTCATATAATCCTTTTTATTTCTGTGAGGTCAACAGTAGTGTTCCCTATTTCATTCCTGATTTTAGTAATTAGAGTTTTCTGTCTTTTTTTCTTAGTCAAAAGGTTTGTAAATTTTGTTGATCTTTCCAAAGAACCAATTTTTCATCTCATTGGTTTCTCTATCATTTTTCTATTTTCTATGTCATTTATTTCCATTCTAATCTTTATTACTTCTTTCCTTCTGCTTGCTTTGGGCTTAGTTTTCTCTTCTTTTTCTAATTTCTTCAGATGGAAGATTAGGTTGTTGATTTTGATATCTTTCTTTTTTTAAAATATAGGCATTTACAACCACAGGCATACCTCAGCGATATTGTGAATTGAGTTCCAGGTCACTGCAATGAAGCAAATATTGCAATAAAGCAAGTCACACAAATTTTTTGGTTTTTCAGTGCATATAAAAGTAATGCTGGGCCGGCCCGGTGGTGCACTGCTACAGTGCGCCGCTTGGGAGTGCGGCGGCACTCCCGCCGAGGGTTCGGATCCCACGTACAGACTGGCCGCTCACTGGCTGAGCAAGGTGCGAGCGTGACACCGAGGGTTGCGATCCCGTTGCCGGTCACGAAAAAAGACAAAAAGGAAAAAAAAAAGTTATGTTTACACTGTACTGTACTCTATTAAGTATGCAACAGCATTATGTCTTTAAAAAACGATGTATATACCTTAATTAAAAATGCTAAGAAAAAAAGTTGGTAAAATGGTGCCAATAGAGTTGCTTAACACAGGGTTGCCACAAATCTTCAATTTGTAAAAACCACAATATCTGCTAAGCACAATAAAGCAAAGTCCAATAAAACAAGGTATGCCTGTATGAATTTCCCTCTAAGCATCTCTTTAGCTGCATTTTTTAAGTTTTGGTATGTTGTGTTTTAACTTTTATTCATCTCAAAATATCTTGTAATTTCCCTTGTGATTTTGTCTTTGACCCATTTGTTATTTAAGAATGCGTTGTTTACTTTCCACATATTTGTAAATTCCCAAATTTTCTTCTGTTATTGATTTCTAATTTTATTCCATTGTGGCCAGGGATCGTACTTTGTATGATTTCAGTCATTTTACATTTATTGAAATTTGTTTTCTGACTTAATATATAGTCTGTCTGGGAAAATGTCTCATGTGAACTTGGGAAGAATGTATATTCTACTCTTGTAGGGTGCAGTGTTTTATAGATGTCTGTTAGGTCTAATTGGTTTATAGTTTGTTCATGTCTTTCCTTGTTGATCCTCTGTCCAGTTTTATCCATTTTTTAAATGGGGTATTGAAGTCTCCAGCTATTATTGCTGAATTGGCTATTCTTTCTCCAATTTTGCCTACTATTGTTTCATGTATTTGGAGGCTCTGTTGTCAGGTTCATATGTATTTATTGTTGTTATATCTTCTTGAGAGACTGACCCTTTTATCATTACAAAATATCCCTCTTCATTTCTAGTAACAATTTCTGTTTTAAAGTCTATTTTATCTGATATTAGTATAGCCATTCCAGCTCTCTTTTGGTTACTGTTTTCATGGTAAATCTTTTTCTATCACTTACTTTCAATTTATTTGTCTTTGAATCTAAAATCTGTGTCTCATAAACAGCATATAGTTGGGTCATGTTTTATGTCCATTCTGCCTACCTCTGCCTTTTAATTGGAGTTCATAATTCATTTATATTAGTGTGATTGCTGGTAAGGGAGAATTTATGTTTGCAATTTTCCTATTTGTTTTCTATTTATGTCTTTTTTGTTTCTATATTTCTTCATTAATGCCCCCTTTTGTGTTAAATAGATATTTTCTAGGATGCCATGTTAATTTTCTTGTTGTTACTTTCCCTATGCTTTTTTAAAAATTATTTATTTAGTGGTTTCCCTGATGATTACTTAATTTATACCATTCTGGCATAGAATTAATACCAAATTAATTTTAATAACATAAAAATCTTTGCCTCTATATAGCTTTATTCCCTCACCCCTCCTTTGTGATGCAAATTACATCTTTACATATTGTGTTCCCATGAACATAGACTTATAGTTATTGCTTTACTCAGTTGTTTTTTAAATCAGATAGGAGAGAAAAAGTGTTACCAAAAAAAATGCATTTATACCATCTTTTATATTTACCTGTGTAGTTATCTTTACAGATACTCTTTATTTCTTCATGTAGATTTGAGTTACTTCTACTGACATTTAAGTCGGAAGCACTCCCTTTAGCATTTCTTGTAGGAGAGGTGTGCTAGTGATGAATTATCTCAGTTTTTGTCTACCTGTGAATGTCTTCATGTTTCCTTTTGTGTGTCTGTGTGGCTGGCTGGCAAAGGGATCCAGACCTTTGACCTTGGTGTTATCAACAACAAGCTGTAACCAAGTGAGCTAACTGGCCAACCCTCTCCTTCATTTTTGAAAGGTAATTATCCTGGATATAGAATTCTTGGTTGATAGTCTTTTTCTTTCAGCACTTTGAATATGTTGTCCCACTGTCTTCTGGCCTCCAAGGTTTCTGATGAGAAATCAGCTGCCAATCTTATGGAGAATCCCTTGTACTTGACGAATCACTTCTCTCATACTATTTTCAAAATTCTCGCTTTGTCTTTGGCTTTCCTAAGTTTGTTTATGATGTGTCTAGTGTATATCTCTTTGAGTTTATTCTACTTGTAATTCAGTGAGCTTCTTGAATGCATAGATTAATGTTCTTCATCAAACTTGGGAGGTTTGGGGGAGCTATTATTCCTTCAAATATTCTTTCTTGCATCTTTTTATCTACTCCCCCCCTTTTGTGTGTGCTGATACCCATTGTGTGTGTGCTGATATACTTGATGGTATTCCACAAGACTCTAAGGCTCTGTTCATTTTGTTATTTTTTTTTCTTTTTCTTCCTCAAATTGGATAATCTCTACTGACCTATCTTCAAATTCACTGGTTATTTACTCTATCCACTCAAATCTACTGTTGAGCCCCTCTGGTGAATTTTTCATTTCAGCTGTAGTGATTTTCATCTCCAGAACTCCTACTTTTTAATAGTTTCTATCTTTTGCTGATATTCTCTACTTATTAGGATGCCATTTTCATACTTACCTTTAGTTCTTTAAACATGGTTTCCTTTAGTTCTTTGAAAATAGTTAAAATCACTAATTTGTAGTTTTTGTCTATTAAGTCCAACATTTGGGCTTCCTTGGGGACAGTGTTCATTGACTGCTTTCTTTTTCCTGTGTTTGGGCCGTACTTTCTTGGTTTTTTGTTTGTTTGTTTGTTTGTTTGTTTTCTCTTGGTGGCTGGCAGGTAAGAAAATCTGAACCCTTGACCTTAGTGTTGTCAACACTGTGCTCTAACCAGAAAACTGAACATTTTAATAATATAATGTTGTCAGTCTTGAAATCAGGTTCTCCCCCCTCCGCAGGGTTTGTTTTTGTTGCTCTTCATTGGTTTTTTTTTAACTGACTTTCCTCAACTAATTCTGTAAAGTCTACATTCTTTGTCATGTGTGGCCACTGAAGTTTCTGCTCCATTTGCTTAGTGATCAGCTAATGATTGGACAGATATTTCTTTAAACACTGGAAGCCAGTAAGTCCCTCAGTCTTTGCTGATGGGCTCTGTGTGTATGTTGGGGTGTGCTTTTAATGCTCAGGCAGGCTGTTTACAACTTTGCCTTAGCCTTCCCTTCATGATTGTGCAGAGCTTTGAGGTCAGCCAGAGATCCTAGGCATGCACACAGCCTGATGCATACTTGTGGGTTTCTAAATTCCTAGGAATATGTCAGAGCTTTTCAAAGCCTCCTATGGACATCTCATTCATAACTTTTCCTTTTAAGATTTTTGGTCAGCTTATTGTTTCTCTTCAGATAGCTGTTATGTTAGACAATTGCTGCTGATTGTTTTTGAAAAACACCGCCAAGAAAAGCTGTTTGCACCAGATGAACTCTGAGTCAGGTCAAATAAAGACAAGCCCTGTGAGTGGGAATATCCAGGAAAGTGCCAAACAGGTCAAATAAAAACAGTTCTCTGTGAATAGACTTTTAGAAGAACTCCAACCCTGTTCTGCCTCCTCCAGTGGTTGCTAGGCTACTGGTTTTCACCAGAACTGTAGGGCTGTTGGTTTTATCCTCTTATAGAGGTAGGGAGAAGGGGATGGAAAGTTCAAATGCTACAAGCTTATTGTTCTTAGCAAGATCCAGCCATTTTCCTTGAATAAATGCTTCCTGATTTGTAAACCTTTACTCAATTTCCAGGGACTTGACAAAGTTGATTTTGACAATTTTTGCCATTGTTCTCATTGCTTTTATGGAGAAGAGGATTTTTTTTTTCCTTTTTGTCTTTTTTACTGACCGGTAATGGGATCGCAACCCTCGGTGTCGCGCCCGTACCGGGGACCGGCAACGGGATCACAACCCTCAGTGTTGCGCCCGCACCGCG
>NW_007727615.1:61538-62480 GCF_000696425.1 Galeopterus variegatus | reverse complement strand
GGTCTCCACGTGGGATCCGAACCCTCGGCAGGAGCGCTGCCACGCTCCCAAGCGGCACACTCTCCAGTGCGCCACCGGGCCAGCCCGGAGAAGAGGATTTTCATAAGCCCTTACTCTGGCATTTCTATTGGCATCACCTCCAGACATATCTTGTTCTTTCCCAGCCCCAGCCCTAGGATAATAGTATTTCAAAGCCAAGATCTGGGAACTAGATGTACTCAGTGCTACTGGAATGTCCTTGCTTCTAGACCCTTTAATTATGTCATTATACAAAGCTAGGAAATGCGTGTGTGTATAAAATTTCATATATATGTGTGTATATAATTTCATATATAAGTATATATAATTCCGTGTGTGTGTGTGTGTGTACACACACACACACACACACACACACACACACAAAATGTGTTTATATGGATACCTCCAATTCTAATTGAACACATCACAGGATTTATTCTAGACTTCCCCCTTTTTATATTTATATTTCTCTCCTCTAATAGTGAGAACCCTAGCCTCCAATATCATCAATATGTTCACTCACTTGCTCAATACTGCAATACACAGAAAGTATTTTTAGAATTATAACACCCATATCACTGTGAAAAACAAACCTATTAAGGTAAAGTTTGAAATTTGTCTGCCCTTTTTATATCTTTCGACTGAGGGTATGTAGTCAAAGTACTGGATTCAACAGTTACCTTGTTTAGTTCATTTTATTTCTCATTCACCATGGTTATGTTATTCATTCTATTTCAAATACAGCTTATTTCTCTTTGTATTAAATTTTATCATTGTGGGTTTTTGTTTTATTTTGTTTTTCACGTGGCTGGTACAGGGATCGAACCCTGGACCTTGGTGTTATCAAACACCACACTCTAACAAACTGAGCTAACTGGCCAGCCTCTGTAGTTTCTTCCCTATCCATGCTGATTTAATTTTATA
>NW_007727615.1:53456-61136 GCF_000696425.1 Galeopterus variegatus | reverse complement strand
CCGCAGTAAGGGAATCTCAACCCTTGGCTTGGTGTTGTCAGCACCACGCTCTGCCAGTGAGCCAACCGGCCATCCCTATATAGGATCTGAACCCGGGGCCTTGGTGTTATCAGCACCACACTCTCCCGAGTGAGCCACAGGCCGGCCCTAATTTTATATTTTTAAATGTAAAACATTAGCATGGTTCCAAAAATCAAAATATAAAAAGGCATGCACAGATAAAATTGAAAACCTAGATGAAAATGGGTAATTTCCTAGGGAAACACAGTTTATAAAAGTTGATGCCATTAGAGCATAACAGACCAATTTCCATAAATGAAACAGAGAAAGTTACTAAGGAACTACCCTATAAAAAAACATCTGATTCATATATGATTTCACAAGGGAATTCTACTGAACTGTTAGAGACCAGTTAATCCCAATGCCACATAAATTGTTCCAGAGAATAGAAAATAAAGAGAAACTTTCACGTTATTTTTTTAAAGCAACTATAACATTGATAGCATGAAACAGCTTTTTGTGACAGCTACAATCTCACTAGACAATAGGAATTTTCAGCTCCATTATAATCTTATGGGACCACCATCATATATATGGTCCATCATTGACCAAAATGTCGTTATGCAGTGCATGACTGTACTAAAATTTCATATATGTGTGGGGCAGGTTCTGGACTCTCTGTTCTTTTCCACTGGTCACTTTCTTTATACCTGCACCAATGTCACACTATCTTAATGACATTTTCTCATTAATTCCTCATATCCACTAGGGCAGTCACATCTCCTGGCTGTTCTGTAGCTGTGTAGAGACTGTTTTTGTCAGGGACAGAGAAAACAGGACTTCAGAGGCCAAGAAGAAGACAGAATTAATGGTGGGTGTGGCAGAGGCATTGGACTCCCCACCGGCCAGCTTGCCACCCCTATTTCCCCTTTTGTCCCCCACCCCACTGTGCAGCATGGAGGGGCAAAAGCTAGGCCTGGATTTGGAGGAGCAGTCTTCCCCCAGCCTGTACTTTGAAGCTTTGCTGAGATGCCCAGCCTCCATCATGAGGTGGGAGACTCTGGCTCTGACACCCCATCTATCCCCATCCAGGTTGTAGGCTGCCAGGCATCCTTGCTGGGGGCCAGCTCAGTTGTGTCTAAATAGTTACCAAAGGTGGGGGGTGGAGAGACATGAGAAGAACGTGTTAAGCACAGTTTAACTTCATTCCCGCTTCCCTAGCCTGTGATCCACTCATGTCAGCCTGATCCTTCAGACCTTGGGTGGGGTGTGTGTGTGCTCAGAGAAGCACGGGCTCCAGGGATACTGTGCAAGGTTGGGATTTGCAGGGGAGGAGGGGAGCCCCTGGAGGTGGTTGAGGCACAGCCTCCCTTGCATGCTTTTCCTCATAGTTTCCACTCCTAAAAGAGAAAGGCAGCGGGAACTAAGGCCATGGAACAGGGAGGCTACGCAGGGAATAGTAAAGGGAATCACAAGCAGAGAGAGAGCAGTGAGGCGTGGGGAGCAGGGAGCTGGGGCGGGGCAGGGATTGAGAGTAGGGAACCTGCAGCAGGAGAGGGGCAGGAAGGAGGGAGCAGGGAAGGGGGCATGGAAGAGGAAGTAGGAACAGCCAGGGGAGCAGGGCACAGTGGCATCCTTTCCTGTAGATAATCAGGAAGCCGTTTCTAGGCTCCACTCCCGCAGCTCCTTCGAAGGATACACCCCTCACCTCATGAAGTGCACATTACCATCTCCTAAAATCCTGGAGGGGACAGAGGCCGTGCCCTGAGGGTCAGTGTAATGTGACCAGATGTCCCTTGGCTAGGCCATAACTGTGATCCCCATGTGGCCAGTTCCAAAGATTCAAGACACTATGAGTTGGGAATAGAATTTGCTGTGATGGTCCGAAATTGGGAATACAGTATCCTGGGGCCAGGGGGCACTTGGTGGGGAGAATGCCCCTGCGACAGGGATTCTTTGTTCCAGGGCTGGTGTGAAGGGAGGCCTGAGGGTGAAAAGTCCATACGGGGTGTGGACAGGTTTGGCTGAACTGCAATGAGAAATTCCTAAAGGGGAGCCTCTCCTCATGGGTGTCAACACAGTTTTTCTTGCTCTTTATTTTGGGGGGCTGCAGGACCCCGTTAGGAGCCTTAATTGTCTGTGAGGCAGAAAAGAGAGGGGACACTGGGACTGAGGAGCATTTATGGGGTGAGGAGCTGGAGTCTAAGTATCACATCAATAGCTTTTGGGTCTCAGAGACCTACCCTGTTCCTTCAGGCAGAGCAGGATCAGGGCCTTGTATTTCGGTGGGGAGACAGGCATGGGGTAGAGGTAGGCAGGGTATGCTGGTGACTTTGAAATACTGCTGCATTGTATCAGTGAGGAGCATGAGCTGCAGGAATTCAGCCACGAGGACCAGGGGTGGGAGAAATGTGTCAGGGGACCCGTTTGAGTTCAGGCATTCAAGATTTTCCTCATCCCCAGGACTCCTGAAAGCACATTTGCAGAGCTCCTCTCCTCGCTCTACCACCTCAGGTGGCTTTGTCCATCCTTCTGTAACCTCCCTGTGAGCCCCCTGTGGAGGCCCCTCTGAGGTCTTCTGAGACACTTACCCATGCTCACACTTAGCCATGTCTGAGTTACAATGAACAGTGTGGAGGTGTGAATGACCTGCCCAAGGTCACATACAGTGCCAGGAGCAAAGCAGGGGCCAGCAGGAAGGTGGGATTCATGGCAGGAGCCTGAGGGACATGGGAGGGGTCAAAGCATGACATTTCCCCGGCCCAGTTCACCCCCAATCAAGAGAGGATTTGGGAGTGTCTACCTAACACTATTGCTTTTTAGGGGCTTGGGGTCAGGGGGAGGCTCCCATGGCCTGGTGGGGGAAAGGACGCTGAGTTGGGGGCCTGCCTCCATCAGGCAGAGCTGTAGCTCTCCACAAAGATTCAGCAGGAGGCCCAAGCTCAGTAGAGGGTACATAGCAACGACAGGGAGATGCAGCCCGGGAACCCCTTCCCATGTGAACCGCACGCTCTACTTCACTCTCTCCACACATCATCCCGCCAGCCTTCTACTGGGGTGGGGAATTGATAGTTGGGGAGTGTGTCTAGGGCTCTAAGAACTTCTCATGTAGACTTTCAACCAATCTTCTTTTTTAAAACTCAGGCTTTACCCCCACATCCAGAGAGAGCTTGTGCCCTCATCCTTTCCTTTGGTGGGGGGCTCGACACTGCAACTGGGCTTGGTCCCCAGATTTCACCACTGCTGGCCCAGGAGGTGTCCAGAGCTGGGTACTGAGATGCAGGTGTCAGTCAACATTAATAAAAATGAAGGGCTGGCCGGCCCGGTGGCGCACTGCTACAGTGCGCTGCTTGGGAGCGTGGCGGCGCTCCCGCCGAGGGTTCGGATCCCACATACAGACCGGTTCCGCTCACTGGCTGAGCGAGGGGCGGGCGCAGCACCAAGGGTTGCGATCCCGTTGCCGGTCCCAGTCCGGTACGGGCGCGACACCGAGGGTTGCGGTCTGTTGCCGGACACGAAAAAAGACAAAAAGGAAAAAAAAAAAATGAAGGGCTGGTCTTATATAAATTGACCTCTGCATATGTCATTGGGTAGTGGGGACAGGTTTCACCATATGGGGTAATATTTTGAGAGTTGTTCTAACAGGGGGATTTTCCAACTGGAAATATCCAAAGATGGAGAAATGTGTCAATGGGGGATCAATCAATAGGGAGTATATGGATGGGTGGGTTTTTATGAAAGGAAAGACTTTCAAGCAGGCTTATCGGTGAGATAGATATCAATGGTAGGTATTTCTGAATGGGAAGATTTGACAAGAGGGCTTATCAGTGACAGCATTTTGTCCCTCTCTCTTTTTTTTTTTGGTGGCTGGCCAGTACAGGGATTGAACCCTGGACCTTGGTGTTATCGGTACCACATTCTAACCAACCGAGCTAACCAGCCTGCCTAGTGAGAGCATTTTGATGGGCACGTCTAAATAGGGAGATTCATCATTCCTAGTAGACAAGGGAGATATACACCAGTGGTCGAGACGTGTGAATGGGAAGATTTGCCAGTAAAGATTGTTAGTGGGAATTATGTCAGAAAGATATTTATGAATAGAGAGATTTGTCAACTGGGGATATGCCAATGGACGGGTAGTTATGATGAAAGATATTTGTCACTGGAGTCCATCAGCAGGCAATAGATTGCTGCTGGGTATTTGTGAATGGGGAGATTTGTCAATGGGGGTGATCAATGGGGAGATGTTCATGGAATATTTATGAATAAGATATTCTGGACTGGCTGGTTAGCTCAGTTGGTTACAGCATGGTGTTATAACACCAAACAGGTTAAGGGTTCAGATTCCCATACTGGCCAGCTGCCAAAAAAAAAAAAATTCTTAGTGGGGTATTTGTGAAAAAGGGGATTTGTCACAGTGAGGAGAAGGGACTTTTCAAAGGAAGGATTTACCAAGGGCTTGGGGATTTGTCATCTGTAGTCTTGGCAATAGCAAAGAATTATAAATGTGGGGATTCGTCCACAGTGAGAGCGGCATGGTTGCGAACGTTATCACTGAGGAGGGGATGATTTTCCTTAGAAGTCTTTGAAAAGTTATGAATTAAATTATAGTTACCCAAACTACTACTGATAACTACTACTTATAAGTGCTATTTGCCTAGTCCTGTCCCAGGCACTTCACATGTACCACCTCACTTAATATGCACATTGTCCCTGTTGAGTTAGACAATCTTTTCATCCCTACTTTACAAATGTGGAAACGGAAGTGCAGAAAGGTAATATGATTTCCCCAAGGACACACGGAGCTAGGACATGGAAGGGGCAGGATTTTATTGTTATGAGAGTTTTATGTATTTGGCCCGAAAAATATCCAAGGGTTGAATACATCCAGTAACCATCCTCCAACCCTAGCACAGACCTCTGAAGGGTTCCGGGTAGGGGCTGTAATGCTCATATTTTAGGGAGAAGGACTGAGGCTCGGGTGAGGGAAGGGCCGTTCCCCAGGCTACCCACTGACCGGGCCCCACGCTGCAACCTCGTGCGCTGTGACCCCACGTGCTTCCTCTCAGCCGTCAGTCTCTCCCGAACAGAGATGCATACAGACACACTGAGTGCTGGGGTGAGGGCATTCGCTTTATTCACTTCAGTGGATTTTCTAGAAGAGTGATGAGGGGGACGGTGATCTCAGAACTACAGATACTACCAGGTGCTCATGCTAAGTCTCCAAGGGAGGTGGCCTTGGATGCTGTTCTGGACTGTGCATTACCTGAGGTATTGGTCATCTGTGTCCATGTCACATGGAATCTTGGTCCAGGGCCCATGTGCAGGGTGCACAGGTCAGCAAGAGAATGGCCTCCACACTGAGATCCATCCTTCTCCGGTCTATTAGTCTGTTTTCTGTTGATTATAAGAGAATACCTGAAACTGGGTGAATTATAAAAGAACAGGATTTATTTCTTACAGTGTTGGAGGCCGGGAAGTCCAAGGTCAAGAGGGTGCATCTGGTGAGGCCCTTCTTCCTGGTGGGGACTTTCTACAGATACCTGGCAACACAGGGTATCACATAGCGAGGGCTGAGCAAGAGCACCCACTAACATGCTTCTTCCTGTCCTTATAAAGCCATGAGTGCCACTCCCATGATAACCCACTTATCCATTAACCCATTAGTTTATTAATCCACGAGTGGATTAATCCATTCATGAGGGCTCTGATCCAATCACCTCCCAAAGGCCCCACCTTTCAAATACCATAGTCTGAATTCCCACCCTCTTAACACCGTTACAATAGGGATCAAGCTTCAATGAGTTTTGGGGGGACATTCAAACCATAGCACCCTGCCACCTTCTATTTTACCTTCCTGAGGGGTTAGAAAAGCTGAGGTCTCAGGGAATGGGCCCTGAGTTCAGGGAACAGCTTAAGAGCACAGGCAGCTGATACTAGGGTGTGGTGAGTTGTCAGGAGCTGCCAAACTCTTGGAGGTAGCTGAGGGAATAGCAACAAGGTCACCAGGGCCAAACCAGGACCCAGGCCCTTCCCCTACAGTTGTACCCATTAGCAAAGGTTGCCATTCATCCCTTTTGGTGGACAGAGTTCGACCCTTCCAGGGCATAACCGAGATGGCGATGTTGATGTAGAAATTGTTGTCGTGGTGGGTATTCCCCGCTCAGGTGGATAAGTATTGGGTGCTCAAAAATTGCCCATCCTGATCTGGGACATAATGTGGGACCTGGGGGAACCTCCTGGAGTCAAAAGGCTCTGAGACAGAAACACAGAGGATCCAGGGGACAACTCTTGGTGACCTAGAATGCTCTGGAGGAGACCTGGGTTCTTATTGGTAGAAGCAGTGGAGAGTCTGAGTTGGGGAATTGGGGGGTTCTTTTCTTCACCAAAGAAGATATATTGGAGCCTTTTCCAAGCAGATTCAGGTCAACAGGACACTTAGGTGTTCTACTGAATGTTTGCACCCATCTGCAATTCTGGTTCCTAGGAGCTTTGCTTGAGCCAGGGCCTTTGGAGTATAAGGGGCAAGAGCCAGGGACTGGGAAGGGCCCTGAGGGGCCTGGGTTCAGGAGTGTTTGGAGCATCTCTTGCTCAGGTTTTATGAAGATGAGCCAGAAAGGTGAGGGTCAGGTCTTGAGACCCCAGTTTGGGTGAGGGAACAGCTGAGTAGGGGAGGTGTGTGGAGGGTGTAGGCTGGCGTACCTGGTTGTTCTTGATTTTGAGCCCTACCTGCATTTCATTGCTGTCAATGTTTCCTTCAGAGTTGGTCAGAGTGGGAGGAGGAGAGTTGGGGGAAAAGGAGGGCAGAGCTTGGGGATTTCCACATCAGACCTTCTCCCCATCCCACCTCTCCAAGGGTGAGGACAGTAACACCTGCAGGTTTCAGTGGGGTGTCCTCACTGGACAGCATCAGGACAATGCCTCAGGCGATGAGGAGAGCTGTTTGCCATTTGTCAATGAGTTTGTCAACTGGCAACATAGAGGAATTTGCCAGTGAGGTAGTGATTTGTCAGCAGTGGGGTAGTGAGTCCTGGGCAAATAAGAATTGTAAGTTAGTACAGAAAAATGTTTTAAAGTATTGAGTAGAGAAATTATTCAAAAAGTTATAGTTGATAGAGCAGGTTAAATGACCATTACTGATGTCGCAGATGACCAGCACTAATGCCAGTGTCCAGAACGCATCCCTAACCCCCTTAGCATTGCTCCCATGGTGCTCCCACCAGGTCGTCAGTGACATGGGTTTGTTCCCAAAGCATTACACCAGGACAGTGTCTGCTGGGTGGTAGTTCTTTATTTCGTCATCTGGGAGAAAGAAAGACGGGAGCGGGAAGGGACCAAACGCTATGCAGGCTTCAGCTTCCATGGGGGGCATGGGGCAGGATTCAGGCCCCCTGGTACCGCAGGGATTTCCAGGTACACATCCCTGGCTTCTCTGGCAGGCAGGCAAGGTGGCGGCTCTGGAAGCCCTTCTCAGAGCCCTGGAGGAGCTGGTCAGTCCACAAGCAATGAGTGTTATTCTCCAGTACACAGGGGATGGATGAGCAGGGAAACACCTGGAGGGGAGGAGGGAGGCACACCTAAGGGCTTCTCCTCTTACCCCTACCGCCCCTGTGGAGCAGAACTTCCCCTCCTCAGCTTTCTTCTTCTTCTTCTATTTTTTTTTTTTTTTTTTTTTTTTGC
>NW_007727615.1:8034-53268 GCF_000696425.1 Galeopterus variegatus | reverse complement strand
TTTTTTTTTTTTTTTTTTTTTTTGGCGGCTGGCCCATACAGGTATCTAACCCTGAAACTTGGTGTTATCACCACCATGCTCTAACCAACTGAGCTAACCGGCCAGCCCTCCCCTCCTCAGCTTTCAGCATTGGGCTGCTGGGGAGACTTGGTGGCACCCCATCTTGAGTACATTCCCAAGAACAACTCCTCCCACTGGGGGAACAGATATTGGGCTCTGCAGGGGTGACAGTAAGCCAGCAAAAGGATTAATGTCCTGGAATGGTGGTTGGGGAAGTCACTGGGGGTCAGTCAGGCAGGTCTCCTGGGGAATTGTCTCATAGGGCAGGGAATAACTGGCAGTAGTGGGTTGGCAGGTAGGGAGCTTTAGCATAGGAATAGCCAGTGGGGCTCTGAGACAGTCACTGGGGTCAAAGGACATTCAGGGCCATCAGGAAATTGTCTTGGAATAGCCAGAAGGTCAATGTTATGCTCCCTGGTATCTGGAACAGTCAGAGCTGCAGGGCAACAATCAGATGTGCTGAGGAAGAGTCACTGGGTTTAGGGAACAGCATTTTGGGTTCTTGGAGGACATTCTAGGGAAGCAAGAAACAATCCCCAGGGGTTCAGAAACAGTGGGACTACAGAATAGTCACAAGGGAGAGCCAGAGGGACAGGGAACAGCCAGAAGGTCCAGGGAATGGGCAATCCCAAGGTATCAGACACGGGGCAAGGGAACTTCCAGAATTTCCAAGGGAACAGTTTGGGGGAATGGCAAGAGAGATCAGGGACAGCCCTCATGTTTGGGGAGCAGCCACAGGCACAAGGAATAGCCAGAGGAACCAAGAAACAAGCCCACGGTTTGGCGAAGACCCCAGGAAAGATCTCCAGGTGGAGGGCGGGGCTCAGGCACTCACTGTGCATTCCTTGCAGCCAGCAGCGTAGGCCTTGATGAAGCCCCGGCGCTGAGCGAAGCTCAGACTGTTCCAGGGCTCCACGAAACTGCACGTGGTGATGTGCAAGTGCCCGTTCTGCAGTTTTCCTGGAGGCAGGGAGGAAACCAATAGGCAGTTTTTGATTGGCTGGGCCAGGGGCAAGATGGCGCCTGATTGGTGTCTTTGGCGCACAGACCCCGTTGGGCAAAGGCCCGGCCTTCTGATTGGCTGAAACTGGGGCGATGGGCACTTCACAGGGGACCCTGTCCCTCCGAGCCGCGCCCCCTGCGGTTGCTAGGCAGCGTCTGCGGGCCGGCTGGCGTGGCACAGGGCGAGGGGGCGGGGTCTCACCAGCGACGAGAAACTCCTCGCTGCGGTTCTGGGATCTGTGGACGTATCCGCAGACGCTCTCCATGGCGGGGGTGTAGACAAACCGGATGTCAGCGGTCTCTCCCAAGGCGTCGAACCCTTTGAACATCTGTTGATGGATGAGGGGAAGAGTCTCTTTTACTGACATAATCCTCCCACTCCACGTTCTTCCCTGAAGTCATACAGCATCCCCACAGCACAGCCAAATTCCTCGCCAACCGATGGCAAGAGGCTTCTATTTTGACGAGGAGGAAGATGTTAGGAACCGCTGGGGAAGGGGCAGGAGGGCTACCTTGATCATCTTGATCTCATAACGCTGTAGTAAGGTGGTCTGGTTGATTTCGCTCCCCACAAACTTGGCCCTGATGACTGCAGGAGAGGAGGTGAAAAAAGTTAAATGGGCTGCATGAACCAATAAAAACAAAATAAAGATCAAAATAATACCAGCAAAGCACATATGTAAATATGGATTACTGGGTGCCAGACACTGACTTACACATTTGTTAATTGATTCATCTATATACTGTCTACTCTTTGCCAGGCACCGCTTTAAGCCTTTTTCATACATTCATTTGTTCATTCACTCAACAAATACTTTGTAGCGTCTACTGTGTGCCAGGCACTGTTCTGAGTGTTAGGAACACAACAGTGAACAAAACACAGAAATCCCTTCCCTTGCGGAGCTCACTTTCTAGCCAAGAGGAGACAGACTAAGAACACAATAAATAAGTATATGGAATGTTAGAAGGTATTAAGTGTGATGGGGAATTACAGAGCTGGGTAAGGGGGTGACAAAGATTCTTCGCTTGACCAAACTTTAGGCAGGCTCCTGAACCTTCTCCAAGGCCTATCTGTGCACTTTCTTGTAAAATCCAGTTTTAGCTAGAACCCTGCTAAGTCACCCTCACCCCCCCCCCCTTGATATCTGATCACATCAGGTTCCTCGTCCTCCATCCTCAAGTAATCTCTGATCACGTTGGCCTGTCTTCAGCTACACTTGTCCATGCTGTATTCGGAGGTGAGCCTGATCTCTCTATCCCACTGCAAAATCCCATTGCAGTGGTCCCTATACTTATCATGATGGTCCTGAATAAACTCTAACTTACTGTGCTTTCACGGGTATCATTGAATAATTTTTCTTTAACAAGGGATCAGGAATACTAGGAGGTAGGGGTTAAAATTTTGAACAGGGTGGTCAGGGAATGCCACCCTGAGAAGGTAATGTTTGAGGCGGCCACCCATGTGGATACCTAGGGGGAAGAGTGTACCAGGCAGAGGGAGCAGCCAGCACAAAGGCCCCGAGGTGGGCTTGGACCTGGTGTACTTGAGGCAGCGTGAGAGTGCCGGTGTGGCTAAAGCAGAGTAAGTGCAGGGGTGAGTAGAACTGTTCTGGAGGTAGACCCCATCGCCAGCCCCACTGGACTGAGAGGGGAGCCAAAGTAGAGTGTATGGGCAGGGTGGGGTCCAGACTCACCGACGTCAGAGCTGCAGAAGGACATCTGTGGGTGGGGTGGGGCGCAGGAGCAGGCCCTGCTGGGGGCTACCAGCCACAGCAGCAACAGGAAGCCAGAGGACAGGGGCGCAAAGGGGGCCATGGTGGGTTCTGTGGAGGAGAAGGATGTCAGGCGGCCCCCCAGCCCAACTGATCTGCTGACCTGGGCAGCCTGGACGGGAATTAAGGGACTGACTCTGGACTTGAAGGGTTGGGGAATTGGGGGATTTTAAGGGGGTTGTGGAGCCCAGAGGAGTTTAGAGGTTTAGAGAGTTAGAGAGTTTAGGGGTTTGCAGAGTTCAAGTGATTTGGGGGACTGGGTGAGCTGGGGGATTATGGGGTTGTGGCATTTGGTGAATAGGGGGCTGGGGTAGTTTGATGATCAAAGAGGGTTGGGAAAGTATGGAGGTTGAGGAGTTTGAGGGTGAGGAATTTGGGGTTGGGGGCCTGAAGGAGTTTGGGGGAAGTTGGGAGTTTAGGGGTTGTGCATATTGAGAGATATAGGGGGCTGGGAGAACTTAGGGAGGTTGAGGAATTTGGAGGGGATTGGGGGTTTAGAGAGCTGGGGGAGTCTGGAGGTTCAAGGGGTTGGGGAATTTGGGGGCTTAAGGCAATGGGGGTACTTCAGGCATTTGGGGGCAGAGGAAGTTTTGTGGTTTAGGGGGTTGGGAACTGAGGAATTTGGGGGATTTGGGAGCTAGAGAAGTTTAGGGAGCTGCGGGGTTTGGGGATAGGGACTTAGAGGACAATGAAGGAATGTGGGGGGGTTGGCAGGTTGGGAGGCATTTGTGGTATTAGGGGCTCATGGGTTTGGGGCAGTTGGGGATGGATGTCAGGGGCTGAGGGAGTTTGGACTGTCGAGGTCCGGGAGCAGTTCCAGCCCCCCGCCCTCTTCCCCCTTGGCCAGCCCAGGGTCCTCGTACCCGCAGGCCAGGCTGAGCAGCCGGGCACCCGGCACGGAACGGACGGGCCAAGTGGGCAGCGCACCAGCTCCAGCCCAGCTTACCTCTGGTGTCTCTCTAGGCGGTGGATCAGAGGCGATGGCGGCAGAACCGGAGCGCTACAAGATAAATGTCCACGCGAGGGGCGGGGCTGTAGGGCGGGGGCGGCAGCCGTGCGGAAACCACAGGCCTCCAGGCTTCCTGGATGCATTACTCATCCGCCCACCGTCAGCGCCGAAGCCAAGGGGCGGACGGAAGATTCACCCTCCTCCCCTTCTCCCCGCTGGACTTCTCCCTGAGTCCCCCTCCCCCATCTCCACGGCGTGCCCCATTCCTCCCAGGCAGCTTCAATGGCGAGCTTATAGGCAGGATTCCCCCCAATCCAAGAGTTGATCCAATCACCCGCTCCCCATGGCTGAAGCCCGAATTAGTTCATTCCTTCAACATTTGTTGTGCATCTACTGTGTGCCAAGCACACAAAAATCCCTTTCCTGGTATGTCTGACATTCTGCTCAAGGGTGGCAGAGAGGAAACAAATTAAGTAGAAGCAGTGGAGGGAGATAAGGCTGGTGAATGAGGGAGGAATACAAGGTGGGGAAACTGAGGCACGGAGAGGTTAAGGGACTTATCCAAGATCACAGAGTTAATAAGTGGTAGAACTGAGGCTGAAACTCAGGTGGCCGGGAGCCAGAGCCTGGTCTTAACCTTTCTCAAAAAACACAGGCAAATGGCATTTAAATAGCACCGACTGTGTACCGGTACTCAGCGTAATTTATCTCACTTAAAGCTCATAGAAAGCCTCTGAGGTGGGTGCCAGTATTATTCCCATTTTACAGATGAGGAAATGTGACGGACTGAAGAACTTTCCCAGACTCACAGGGCATGGCTGGGATTCGAACCTAGCTAACTGGCGCCAAGATCGTAACCTAGGCGTGGGACAGTCTTGGCAAGCATTGGGAGGGGGGTGAATGGTGGTGAAAGAAGCTCGTGAGTCAGTAGAAAACCGATCCCCACCCCATCCTGCCCTGCCCCTTTCCCCAACCAACCCACCCACACCCCTGGTGGGGAGTGGGGTGAGGCAATCCCTGCCCACCAGCTTCCTGATGATGCTGGAATCTTCCCTTGGGGTCCTGATTAACATCCTTGGTTAATTCAGGGAGGACAAATCAATAATAATGATGATGGTAGTGGATGGTGGCAGCCATTTATTGAGCACTAACTGCATACTGTGCGCTAAGATCTTTGTGTAAATTATCTCATTCACTCTCCATTACCCCTTTGCTGATTGTTTGATTAACTCAGGGAGGTTAGCTCAATAACAACACCACAACAAAAACTACCAGCACTTACGGAGTGCTTACTGCGCATCAAGCATTGGTCTAGGGCCGGCCGGTTACTCGGTTGGTTAGAGCGCGGTGTGGTAACACCGAGGTCAGGGTTTAGGATCCCTGTACCCGCCACCTGCTGAAAAAAACGGGGTGGGCATTGTTCTAAAGTCTTTGTATGTACATTATTTCTTTCAGTCAATACTGATTACCTCCTTGTTCATTAATATTGGTAAACAAAAGCACATTAAACCAATAATAATAATAGTACCCAATACTTTTTGAAGATTGAGGCTTACTGTGTGCCAGATACCATCCTAAGCGTTTTTCCTGAAATAACTAATTTATTCCTCACAACATCCCATTGAGTTAGATATGGTTCATATTCTCATTAAACAGATGAGGAAACTGAGACACGAAGGGGTTGAGTGACCTGACCAGGAATGAAAGTGAAGAAATGGCTCTGTTGGGGGGACAAAAAAGGGAGGAAGGGAGATAAAACAAAAATGTGTAGAAGCTGATTGTGAAAGTGGGGAGTGAGAGTGAGTGAGACAGGGGCTGAGTAACTCAGTGGCTGGCCGAGGAGGGAGAAGCGAGGGCAGGGAAAGTCCTGCCTTGGTTCCCCCCCTTGCTGACCCTGATTCTGACGCCAGCTCTTTGATCTGAAACCTGAGTCAGCACAGAGTTTTGCCAACTGTTTACATGCAAGGAGTTGTGTGGATCCAGGTTATTGTGCAGGTTTGAAACCAGGGGGAGGGGGTGTTCATAGAGGGGTATCTGGGTGTGTGACCATCTGGGGAGCTGGATGGGTGTGGGGATTTGTGGGGTCCAGCTGGCATGTGCAGAGGGCACACCTGAAAATGCCCACAGCATACCAAGTGCTTGGGCCTGATTGTGCCCTTTGTACAGATCAGGAAACTGAGGCCAAGACAGGGGTTACGTGATCTGCCTGGGGTCCCACATGGTCTTAGGAAAAGAAGCTAAGATTCAAATCTAGGGCTCTGCAGGGGATCCCAGAGTCCACAGCTCCCTGCATACACACACTTACACAGCGCTGTGTTCAGGCTCAGGTCCAGAGGAAACAAGTACAGCTTATGAAAAGAGGGACCTAGAAACCTGGGGGGTGGGGCTATGCGTGTGTGCGCGCAGCTCTCTGGTGTGTTTCTGCCTCTGAGAGTTGCGCGTGCACCCCTCGTGTGTAGTATGTCTATTCTTGAGAGTGGGGTGTGTTCCTGAGTATTGTGTAGAGCTGTGTGCTTTGTGTATTGCTTCTGGGAGTTGTGAATCTGCCTCGGTGAAGCGGCTCTAGGTTGCATATGTGATGGTGAATGCCTTGTTCCCCTCTGTGTGCACCGAGTGGCATGTCACGTGCATGCCTTGGCACTGCTTCCCTGGTATGCTGCCTGGAGGGCCCCTCTAATCCCCGTCCCAACACCGTGCCTCTCAGCCCACCATAATGACGCCAGTCACTTGGGAAATGAGGAAGGGGGGGTGCAGAGGGAGGGCGAGGCCTGAAGGTCAGTTGGTCACCCTGAGTCTGCGGGCTTCCTGTGCCTGTCGGGAACTGGGAACCACCACCGCCCAAGCAGCCCCTCCGGGAATGCCATCTCTCTACCCTGCCAGCAGGGGTGCGGGGGGTGGGGGGGTGGAGGGGTGGAAGGGCCAGAGAAGCCCTGCATGCATATGTACTGTGCGGGGGCTGGGGTCATCCAACCCAGTTCCCTACCCTGCCCAGGGTAGGGGAAGACCAGGTATCCTTCTGTCCTGAATGTGTGAGTGTGCTCCCAGTATTGTCTATATACTTAGGAGAGTTGTGGCTGTCTCCAGTTGTGTGTATGTCTCTCTGTGTTGTATATATGGCAAGGCATGTTGTGTGTGTGTGTGTGTGTGTGTCTACATACACTTTTTGTGTGCCCAGGGGTGCAGTGTGGGTCTGTATTATGGGTCTCGGAGTTATGTGAATACCTAGAAGTGCATGTGCTTAGGAGCGTTGTGTGTGTGCCTGTGAGTGCTATGTGTCCAGTTTTGTTGTGCGTGCCTGGAGAGTTGCGTGCGCCTCTGTATTGCACAGGTAATCCTTTGTGTTGTGTGTGTCCCTCTGACTGGTTTGGGTGAGGGGAGGGAGTCTGTGTTTGTGCCCAAAAGTGCTGATGTGTGTCTAAGAGCATTGAGTGTGTGCTGCTCATGAGAACTGGCTGCTGTCACATGCTATGAGCACCTGCTGGCTGAATGACTACTGTGGGGCTCTGTACAGCCCCAGAGCGAGATGCACTTTGAGCCTGTGTTGGTTGTTGGTCTCAACGTGCATGGGCACCTCTGGGTTTGGCTGTGTAGATCTTGAGTTCTCAGTGTTTGTGTGTGTCTATAAGTCGTGCGTGTGTGTGAATGAGGCTTACCTACAAAGCTTGGCTGAGGATCTAGTTGCTACATTCTCACCACCACACCCCCACAAGCATGCACACACTCACCTATCATCCATTCACTGTAAAAACAAACTTTCTTTTTTTCCGGAAAAGTCCCCCACCCTTATCCCATGCCTCTGCCTGGGAAAGCAGGGGCGGGAAGTCTGGGACTTGGAGGGGTGGAGGGAAGGACAGGCAGGCAAGGCTCTGAGTTTGATTCTGGACTCAGAGGTACTGTGTGACCCCCAACTGCTGTCTGCCTGTCTCTGACCTGCCTCTTCTGGGAATGGCTGATAATGTGGCTCCCACTGGTTGGGGACGACTCAGCACCACCCCCACCCCTGGCAGTCGGTCCTCCTGCCCTGACCAGGCCTCCTCTGCTTCTGTTCCCACCAGCTGAGCAGCACAACGTATCCTGTGGTTGTGAAGATGGGGCATGCACACTCCGGGATGGGCAAGGTGAGTCCCCGGCTGGGGTGTGTGGGCATGTGTGTATGTACGGTGCATGCTCCTGGCACTGTGCACATGTAGGGAGATGTGTATTTGTGTATTCGATGCGCACCAGCAATTCTATGTGATTGTGTGTCCTGAGGTATCTCTATTTGAATTTTTCTCATTTTCAGCCAGTTTTGTTGGTCCATCTTTCTAGCGTACATTCAGCTAATTTTGAGTCCTGTTATTTTGCTAGGGCATCCCGCACTGTGTATGTGTGTACACACATGCCTTTGTGTTAAACCCACACAATGTGATCTTCTGTTCCATGGTCTTGGGTCTTACATATTTTCCATACAGTTGATTTTGTCTCTGTGTGTATGTAGAAAGCAGGCTTGTAATTTGAGTGTGTCTGAGCTTCTGTATGTGTGTATATTGTATGTACGACTGATTTTGTGTCTGGATGCCCATGTGTATACTGGACACACAAACAGATTTTGTCACAGCTTTATTGATATAATTCACACACCATACAACTTACCCACTGAAAGTGGACAATTCAGTGGTTTTTGGTAGGCTCACAGAGTTGTATACACCCAACTTTGTATATGCACAAAACAGGAGACCCACCATCACGCATGCTTGAGTGCTTTGGCATGTCCACCTACTTTTGTGTACTCGCCTCCCCTGTGTGTCATGTGCACATGCCTCCCAGGTACCCCAACTCTCTCATTCTGACCAGGCCCTGATCCCTACCCCCACCCCTACAGGTCAAGGTGGACAACCAGCATGACTTCCAGGATATTGCGAGTGTTGTGGCGCTGACCAAGACATATGCCACTGCCGAGCCCTTCATTGACGCTAAATACGATGTGCGTGTCCAGAAGATTGGGCAGAACTACAAGGCCTACATGTGAGTGGAAGGACCAAGACCCAGGGAGGGGTTCCCCGCCCTGTCCATGCAGCCCAGGCCTCCCTGAGCCTCTCTGTCCTTGTCCTCCAGGAGAACGTCAGTGTCAGGGAACTGGAAGACCAACACTGGCTCTGCAATGCTTGAGCAGATTGCTATGTCTGACAGGTGGGTGGCCTGAACTCAGGGTGGGAGGGGAAGGAAGGGTGGGAGTGGGGCCAGCTGAGCAAGGCACTGACAGGCTTCCCTGCCCCTCATTTTGGCAGGTACAAGCTGTGGGTGGATACGTGCTCTGAGATTTTTGGGGGACTGGACATCTGCGCAGTGGAAGCGCTGCATGGCAAGGACGGAAGGGATCACATCATTGAGGTGGGAGCACCCAAGAATTGGTAGGGCACAGAGGGAAGGACAGAGACATGGCAGCGGCACTCCACACTGTGAGGCACTCCATGGCTCAGAAGGTCCTCAGTGAATGGCAATGTGCTTAGTAAATTGTAAAGTATCTTGTGAGCTGGGACATCCCTGGCAAATGGCAAAACACCAGGTAAACTCTAAACTGCTCTCTGAACTTGGACGCCCTTGGTAAATGGCAAAACGCTTGTTAAACTCTAAAGTACTCTGTGAATCAAGACATCCTGATGAATGACAAAGCACTTAGTAACCTTTAGCAGTCTGTGAACTGAGGCAACAGTAAAGGTTTGCCTTGCAAACTATAAAACAGGGATCAGTATTTTCTGTATAGCCCGACAGTACCTGTTTTAGACGTTGTGGGCCATATAGCCTCTGCTGTAACCAACTGCTCAACTCAGCAACAGCAGCCATAGACCATATGCAAAAACCTAAGTGTGGCTATATTCCAGTAAAACTTTGTTTATGGACACTGAAATTTAAATTTCATATCATTTTCACAGGTCATGAAATCTTTTGATTTTTTCAACCACTAAAATGTATAAAACCCATCCTTAATTCATGGGCCATACAAAAACAGGTGGCAGGCCAGATTTGGCCTGTGGGCCCTAATTGCTGACCCCTGCTCTAAAGTACCTCATAAGCTGTAAGGTATTTTGTAAAAGACAAGCCTTCCTCGCAGTGCAGTCAGCACCTCTTAGAAACTGGAGCTTGCTTCCTTGCAGTCGCCATGCCTTTTGCTGCCTGAAAGCATGTGAGTATTGTCACCTCGTGTGCACTTCCTACCTCTCCCCTCACTGGGTCCCTTTTCCTCTCCCAGGTGGTGGGCTCCTCCATGCCACTCATTGGTGACCACCAGGATGAAGACAAGCAGCTCATCGTAGAGCTTGTGGTCAACAAGATGGCCCAGGCCCTGCCCCGGCAGCGGCAGCGGGATGCCTCCCCTGGCAGGGGCTCCCACAGCCAGGTCAGGCCCCTGGTGCTGAGCTAATGGCAGGGAGGCCAGCCCTTGGTCTCGCCATGCCATCGAACTGCTAATCAGTAGTGAACAGCATCACCTTTATGCACATGTGGCTGCAAGTGCTGAATGTTTTAAAAAATTGATTAATAGCTGCTACCCTGACTTCCCCAAGTGCCTCCCGACCCCTGAGTGTGGTGTGGGTGAGTCCCAACATCCCTTCAGCTCAGCCACACATGGGGCAACACCCAGTACAAAGGGAACCCATGTCATTCTCATTGGCTGATGCTCCACTGGTGGGTAACTATTTTTAACCTCTCCTGCTCCACTCCTCTGCCACAGACGCCGTCCCCAGGGGCCCTGCCCTTGGGCCGCCAGACCTCCCAGCAGCCTGCGGGGCCCCCTGCTCAGCAGCGACCCCCACCACAGGGTAAGTGTGGGGCCAGCTCTCTCAGCCCTACCATCCCAGAAGCCCCCCACCTCTCACTCGCTGGCTCTCATATGTGCTCTCTCTCTCCGTCCCCCAGGTGGTCCTCCACAGCCAGGCCCAGGCCCCCAGCGCCAGGGACCCCCACTGCAGCAGCGCCCACCCCCGCAGGGCCAGCAGCACCTTTCGGGCCTTGGACCCCCAGCTGGCAGCCCCCTGCCCCAGCGCCTACCAAGTCCCACATCAGCGCCCCAGCAGCCTGCGTCTCAGGCCACAGCCCTGACCCAGAGTCAAGGCCGCCAATCCCGGCCAGTGGCAGGAGGCCCCGGGGCGCCTCCAGCGGCCCGCCCCCCTGCCTCCCCATCTCCCCAGCGCCAGGCAGGCCCCCCACAGGCTACCCGTCAGACATCTGTCTCTGGTCCGGCTCCGCCAAAGGCCTCGGGGGCCCCACCAGGTGGGCAGCAGCGCCAGGGCCCGCCCCAGAAACCCCCAGGCCCTGCTGGCCCCACACGCCAGGCCAGCCAGGCAGGTCCCATGCCCCGTACTGGGCCACCCACCACGCAGCAGCCACGGCCCAGCGGCCCGGGCCCTGCAGGACGTCCCACCAAGCCACAGCTGGCCCAGAAACCCAGCCAGGATGTGCCGCCACCCGCCACTGCCGCTGCCGGGGGACCCCCGCATCCCCAGCTCAAGTAAGGGGACCCCTACAGCAGCCCTCACCTTGCTGCTTACAAAGCAGGCTCCTGCCCCTGTAGGGTAGCCCTGGGTCCCATGCTCCTCAGACCCAGGTCCTATTCAGGGCTCCCCAGAACTCTCCAGCCTCAGCCAAACCTCTCCCCCAAGCTGTCACTCCTTTCAGTCCACCAGAGAGGTTCTGCCACTCCATCCCAGGGACTTGGTGCCAGAATCCCAGGGATACTCTGCTTTCAGTTCAGGTTCCTCCCAATGGGCCCTGGGAAAGCCCTCCTCCAGGCCGTCTAGGGCCATCCCAGGTGCCTAGCTGACCCACCTTCAGTGGCCCCTGCCCAGCAAATCCTCCTCCCAGCCCACCTCACAGATTTCCCTGACAAACTCACCCTTCTCCTCCCAACCAACCCCCCAAACTCCTCCTGGCCCGATTCGTAGTCCTTATATTATTTCACTCTTCCCAGTCGACCCCCACGTTTCTCAACAGTCTAGGCTTCTTTCTGGTCCACCCAAATCCTTCTGGCCTATCTGTCTCCTCCCAAATCATCACACCATCCTCTCTCTAGCTCTTCTGGTCCACTCTAAACCTCCCTCTTAGCTAAAAAGTCCTCCCTGCCCCACCCAAATGCACCCTCCCCTTAGACTGATTTGCCTGGTACCAGCCAGTCCTTGGCCCAAGCCCCTCCCACTGCCTACTAGACTCCTTCACCCATAGACTGGAAACCTCCCTGCTCATCTTCCCCTATACACCAAACTTGCCTAGAATTTGAAAAGAAGAGCCCAGGACTCTTCCCATTAATCCCACTCTTCTTCATCTTGGACCTAAACTCTCCCAGCCTGTCCCAGATGCCATCTTCCTGGCCCAGGGCTCCACCCACTCCATCTGATTCCTTCCAGCCTTGAGAACCCATCAGGGCCCAGGCCCACGGTGGTGGGTGGGAAGTTCACAGGCACAGCCCCAAGATCAGAGGGGCAGGGCTGGGGCTGGGCCTGGGGTAACATTGTGTTTCTCTTCCCTTCTTCCCCTTCCTCTTCCCCCCTTCCTCCCATGCCTCCACCTTGTCTCTCTCTAGCAAATCCCAGTCTCTGACCAATGCCTTCAACCTTCCAGAGCCAGCCCCGCCCAGGCCCAGCCTTAGCCAGGACGAGGTGAAAGCTGAGACCATCCGCAGCCTGAGGAAGTCTTTCGCCAGCCTCTTCTCCGACTGACACCCCACCCTGAGAACCCCCCAAATCCTTGGGCAACCCCTCTCTGGGCCCTGAATCCATTTCTCACTTTTGGAATCTCCAAATACCTTGAGAACCCCTCTCCTGGTTCTCCAAGATCCCACTTCTCATTCCTCAAAATGACCAAGTCCCTCGAGAGACCTCACTCCTGGTCCTAAATCCAATTCTCACGTTTGGAATTCCCAAGTCCTTTCAGAACCCCACGTCTGGTCACCTCAAGATCTACTTCTCAGTTTTAGGACCTCCAAATTCCTAAAGACCTCTGTTCCTAGTCCCCCCAGAGGGCGTTTTCCTTCCTGGAAGCTCCCAAATACCAGGCAACCCATTTCTGGCCCTAACACCACTGAATCCCTCTTGGAGCCCTAAAATTCCTGGAAAACCCTATTCCTCATCCCAAATCTCTCCAGCACACCTTGTTCCCCATCAAAATTTTCCAAATCCTCAAGAACCCTACCTTTGAGCCCCTTTCCACGGATATCTCTGGAGATCCACATCTTCAAGGCCACCCACTACCTAGCCCCCAAGGATTTCCCTTCACCTGCTCCCTTCAACCCCATTCAGCACATCGGGAGCTCCTCCCACTTCTAGGACCCCTCGGTTCCCCCAGGGACCCCTCCCCAGTTTCTTGCCTCTGACAGCTGTCTTAAATATGCAAACTCCACCCAACCTCCCAGAATCCTTTGCACATGGAAGGCCAGTGGTTTCCCACTTCCCCACCTTTGCCGTGATGTCTGTGTCTGTGACTGACGTGGCCTCCTCTTGTGCCGTGCTTGGCATACGTGGTCCTCGTTCATCGTGCCGCCTGTGGTGATGCGTGCAGTGACGCTGTTTGTGTGGTCCGCACCTCCCCTCAACCTCCACTTCCTGCCTGGACTCACCTCCACCCCTCAGCGGCTCTGAACCCCAAGAGAAGAGTCGGGAAACAAAATAAACAAGCAAAGGCCCAGCAGAATTCTGTGCTTCTTGGTGAAGATAGAGGGGGGAGTCCTTGAATGGCGGGGGAGACACAAAGGGGACCCCCCCAAATCCCCATGGGGTGCTGGGGACCCCAAAATCCAGTGGAAGGCACATCGGGTAAAAATTCCAGAGAGGTTCTGAGTGGAATCCCTGCCACAAATCCCAGCCATTGGAGATGGAGGAGCTCTCAAAACTTAGAAGTATCCCAAAGCTAAGAGGAGACCAAATGATGGAAGAAGCAGGGATCTCAGTCTTTGGGGGTCCCCCAATTCCAGAGGAGGTGGAAAAGCACACGGGGACCCCTCATCTCCCAGGGTGGGGGCTGGGGAATCCTGAGGCAGTATCAGGGCAGAGACGGAACATTGACTGGCTGGTGGGCAAGGCTCCTCGGCGTGGTGGGCTGGGAGTGGCTCCCCAGTGGCTGGGGGAGCCCTAGGGCACGAGGCGGGCCGCGCTGAGGAGGCAGGCAGGCAGCTCGTCAGCCTGGGTGCGGTGCAAGGAGGGTTCAGAGGCACTCCGCTCAATCTTGGGGAGTGACCGTTGCAGCAGCTCAATCGTGGCCAGGATCTGAGGGCACGTGGGGGTAAGGAGGGGTGTCTAGAGCCTCATGGGCACCCCAACCCCAGACCCCAGCCTAATGGGGAAACACACACACACTGCACCTCTGAGCCTCGACCCTGGCTCACATTCACATCTGCCTCCACCTCAGATTGCCCCTGCCTTGGAGTCTAGCCCTCCTACCGACCCACCTGGGGGAAGAGAGGCCGCTCCTCCCGCTGAAATTTGAGGCAGTCAGACAGCAGGCGCCGCATGGCCTTGGGGCAGTTGCTGGAGATTTTGCTGAGGTCCGGGGACAGATAGCCACGGCCCACCATAAAGATAATCTAGGAGGGGCAGAAATGAGGTGATCTGGGGTCAAGGTTGGGAGGCCCAGGGAATTCTGGGTCTTGAGAGACTTAGGAGGCTGCTTTTCGGGGAGTTAGGGTTTTCTGAGTATTGGGGTCCAAAGGATTCTGGGCCTCAGGGATTGGGAGGATCCTCTGCTTGCAGAACAGAGAGATTTAAGTTTGGGGGTATCAAGGATTGTAGGTATCTGGGGCCCAGAGGATTATGGGTCTACAGTTGTCTAGGGGGCTCAGGGGCCTGGAAAGTACTAATGCTCGGGGAAACATGGAGTTCTGAGTCTGGGCGGAGCTTGCTTTTCTGTGGGAGTCTGGGGCCTAGAGATCTATGCATCCATGTGACCTGTAAGACTGTGAGTGTTCGGGGCCCAAAGACTTGGTATCTGGAGCCTAGACAATGCTGGGTTTCTGAGGGCCTGGGAGGTTCTAGGCCTTGAACCTGGAGAACTGTGAGAGTCTGTGGCTTGGAGTATTGTGGGTGCCAGGGCCCCGAAGCTTGCCAGATGCACAAGGCTTGGTGATTGTAGGTATCTATGAGTATTCGGGAAGTACACCAGAATACTGTTTCTGGGAGAAATGGGATTCTGGGCTTTGGGAACTTGGGGGATTTTGAGTACCCAGAGCAGGGGACTGTAGGTATCTAGGGATCCAGAGGGCTTCTGGGTGTTTAGGGGCCTAGGGGGATTCTGGGTATAGGGATTCAGGGGACTCTGGACTTTGAGGATTTAGTCCCAGAGGATTATGGATGTGGAGGAAGGAGGGGAGTCTGGGCGTGGGAGACCCAGAGGATTGATTAAAGGTGTCTGGAGCCCAGAGGATTCTGGGAGTTCTCATCCCAGAAAATTTTAGGTTTCTGGGGAAAGTATGGCATTCCTGGTCTATACAAAGGACGGGTTCCAGAGTTTGAAGGTTTAAGGGGATCCTTCAGCCCAGGAAACTGTGGGTAAGGTGTGGGGCTCACCTGGTCACGGCTGCCAATGTGGCTGTAAGGGAGTGAGCCGGTCATAAGCTCGTAGAGCACAACCCCATAGGCATAGACGTCCGACTGGAAGCTGTAGGGGTTCGGGTCCTGCATACGGATCACCTCAGCCGCCTTCAATAGGCCAAACCGGGCAGGGGGACCAGGGGCATCAGCCAATGGCTGACCCATAGCCCCAGATCCCACTGACCACACTGGGCACAACTCGAAACCACCCACACAAGGTGAAACACGAGCAGTCCAGACACCCACACCTGGCACAAGCATCCCCATCCCCACTTGGTCCCCCACGCCCCAACCCATGTGCCCCCATCCAGCCTGGCCCAACTCACCATCCACAGCACGGAGCCTGAGGGCTGCTCCAGGGGCTGGGCCCCACTCCACCGCGTCTTCACCGTGGCCAGGCCGAAGTCGCCAATCTTCACTGTGAGCCCCTCATGTAGGAAGATGTCCGCTGGAGTCAAGGGCCACTACAGGAACTCCTTTTACCCTGACTGGGAGGTTCCCATTAATGCCCCCACACCAATCATGCCTCTGACCCTGACCAGAAGCCCCCCAACATTACACAAACTATCCACAATCTTGACTTGGGTGGGGAGCTCCAATTAATGCCCTCCACACCTGGCCCTGCTGTGACTCCTGACCAGGAAGCCCCTCTAATGACACCCAGACTAGCCATGCCTATGACCCTGGTTAGGAACTCCTCTAATGCCCTCCACAACTATCACACCTCAGACTCTGACCAAGTGACCCCCAATAAATCCCTCTTACCAGCCACAGCTCTGCCACCTGGCCAGGAGCCAGGTGATACCCCTCAAAAGTGCTATCCCTTTAAGCCATCATTCTGTTTGATGCCCACCCCCAGCCCAGGAACAGGCAGATACTGTTAGACTTGAGGTCTCGGTGGATGATATTCTTGGCATGGAGGTAGCTGTGGGGGTAGAGGCAGGCGACCAGTTGGCTGGGGGCTCCCTCAGCAGCCCACCCCCTTCCCCCACCCCCTTCAGAGTCCCCAGGCCGGGAGGCTCACTCCATGCCCTGGGCAGTCTGCCGGGCCACATCAATGAGCTGGACCATGTCAAAGCGTGTGTCGGCCACATGCAGGTGGTGGTAGAGGCTGGAGCCCTCGCACCACTGTGTGATGATGGCAAATCCTGGCCGGGTCATGAAGCCCATAAACAGCAAGATGTTGACATGTCGGGTCTTCCTGCAGGCAGGAAGAGCAGTGTCAGGGCAAGGAGGAAAAACAGCGACTGTCATTCACTTACTAGCATCTGGAATGGCAGTGTTCAATGCCTTCTTCTGTCATTCATTTTCACCTGTCTTTCAGGGCGCTTGGGGCCAGACCATTGCCAGATCCCATGAATTTGTGAGTTGTTTGCTGGGGGGCTTAAGTCCTGAGCTTCCTCATCTGAGTTTCCCAACAAAAGCAGGAGGAAGGGACTACAGCCCTGACTCCTCTGCCTGCTAGTGGCATCTCTAATCATTAACACCCTCCCCACCTCTGACTCTGACCATTACCTGGGCCTGAGACCACTTTACAGAAGAGAAAATGGAATGCCAACATTCTTCATTGATATATCAACATAATACTGATAAATGCAGGATTAAAATGCTGGTGACATGATGATTATGGCCTGTTAATCACAATGAGAGGCTTAGAGGTAAACAGCTGGGAGTCTAGAGTCATGTTATATCCTGCATTCAAATAAAGGCTTCACCAGTTACTCACTGTGCAACCTCGGGAAGGACATTCAACCTCTCTGGGCCTCATGTTCCTCGACTGTAAAGCTGTGATAACTAGAGAAGCTAACTTATAGGGGTGTTGGGAGGAGTACATAAGTAAACAATCTGTAAGGAGCTTGGGACAGGGCTAAACACACAGCAAGTGCTCTGAAAATTTCACTGTCATTGTTATTGCTCCTGGGTGCCTGGACCTATCCCATGGAGACTATCACATATGAATCAATTTTACTCTAGTTTATAAGAAAGCCTTCAATCCTTCTTTTCTTTTTTTGGCAGCTGGCCAGTACGGGGAACTGAATCCTTGACATTGGTGTTACAGGCTGTGCTCTAACCAACTGCACTCAGTGGCCAGCCCGTCATCCCTTGTAGAAGCACTGACCACAGTTACAACGGTAAACCAAATGCAAATATCAGTGACGTGCCACAGTTTTGCTCAGGTCAGAGAGGGTAAAAGAGCACAGGAGGGTCTATGGTGGTAAGACTATGCTTAAAATACTAACAGAGTACAAATTAACAACATGCTCAAATCACTGCCATGTAACAGAGAGGAACCGAGAATAAAAGTTTTCTTACTGTGGCATCATCCATTATGAGGATAAATACTAATACAGCACAGCAATTATGATGACATCAACTCTGTAACATAATTGTACCCATTTGACAGAGGGGAAAAGCCCACGCTGGCATCCCTAGCAGTGGCAGAAACTAGACAGTAAGACCTATGTAGGATATAGGTATATAGTACTACGCTACCTGGTAACTACAGTGGCAAAAAGTGAACACATGGGTGTCTCAGTGTGAATGAATCAACATAGCATTAATTACATGTAAATTATAGCAATCAGAATAATTAAACAATGATTGGATTATGGTTATGATTATAATTAACAATACTGTTCCTTACATTAAGGCATTATTATAACTAATTACTAATAAGAACGAGCCACAGTCAACAGACTATTACCGATGTAGTACTGCAGAGGAGGGGCGGGCACAAGGCTTCCTGGTGCTGTGGGGAACTGATACGCTGCTCTTCATGACAGTGCCCATAAGAACGTGACTGATGGCCTACACCCAGACCCAGTTCACAGCAGGCAAATGACAAGACCCCCATTTTGGAGGCATAGCCACTAATTAATACCAATATTACCCCAAACACAAACAAACAGCATCATTGGAGGTCCTCTAAACATACCCACTTTCTAGAAGGGAAAGTAAAGGCCACCCTTGAAAGAGAAACACTTCGGATGACAGTTCTAACACAACGCAAATGCAGGTGACATCCAGGAAGCACCCAAGCATGGCCTTTTCCCAGAGGGGCGCCAAGGCCCTGCCTGCCCCTCCCCATCCATGCACAAGTGCGACCTCACCTGAGCACCTGCATCTCATTCTTGAAGGCCTGGGCCTGCTCAGCTGTGGGCTGGGCCACCTTGAGCACCTTCACGGCCACATCACCATGCCACCGCCCACGGAACACGGTGCCAAATGAGCCAGTCCCGATCCTCTTCAGCAGCTGCACCTCACTGGGTGGCACCTCCCAGTAATAGCCAGAGTCCCGGTACCCCAGGTTCTTCTGTGGGCCAGACAGGTGGCATCTGTAGGACCTGCCCACATCCCTCATCCCATATCACTAGGCTTATGTCACCCCCCAAAGGCTCCCCCTTGAGTATACCACTTTCTTCTTGTCATCGGCCAAGGACTTGCGCTCCCGCTGCTCTGAAGGTGACTTGGAATGTGGGGACTTCCTCCCCGAGGACACGCTGGCCGGGCTGGGGCTCCCCCGGGGGGCTCCATCACCACCACCTCTACTCGCAGCAGCTGCGGTTGTGGAGATGTGAGAGGAGGCACGGAGGAGCATGTGGGGGGCACAGGGTGCAGGCACAGGGGGCTCACCATCAATGCTGAAACTCTGGGCAGTGAGCTGGAAGGAGGAAGACAGGAGTCAAAGAGGAGGCATGGGGGCTGACGGGAACAGCTGTCCGCTCTGCCCAGAGGTCCCCTTGCTGTCTTCCCTGGCACCCACCTGGATGAGGCTGGAGTCCATGGGGGCCGTGGTGCTGACCATGTGGACGTTGGGAGTGGACGTGGAGCGGATGCGCTGGAGCGGGGCGCTGGTCGGGGCAGGGAAGGGGAAGTGCTCTGGGCCACCGTGCTGGGTGCAGGAGCTGACAGGACAAAGGCTGTGAACTCACCCTTGAATCAATCAGAGAACCAAGGAAGCCCCCCACTGCCCGGAAACGGGCGTTTAGCTCATGCAAAGTGAACATCCGCTGGTAGCACTAGGATTCATTTGTTCAAGAAACATTTATGGAGTGCCTGCTGTGTGCCAGATACAGTTCTAGGTGGTGGAGATAAAACTGTGACTAAACAAGTAAGTGCTTGCTCTCGTGGGAGTGATATTCTTGTAGGGGGAGAGGGAAATAAAAAATACATGACATGTCTGATGGTGGTAAGTGCAATAAAGAAAAAAAATAAAGCAAAATAAGGAGACAGAAAGTGTCCCTGAGGGTGTCAGGAAAGGCTTCTCTGAGGAGATGACATTGAAGCAAAGGCCTACAGGAGGAATAGCAAGCCATACAGATAGTGGGGAAATGGTAACAGATAACATTTTATAATCATGTATTATAATTACATGTACTATTCAAATAATATTATGTATTATATATCAACTATCTACATTAAAATGACAATGTTTTAAGATATACATATACTAATGTTGTGTGTTAAACATGTGATAGTGTTACTTTCTTTTATTTTATTTTTTTTGATGGCTGGCTGGTACAAGGATCAAACCCTGGACCTTGGTGCCAGCAGCACCACACTCTAAGCAACTGAGCTAACTCACCACAAAAATACTTCTTTTTTTTTTTTTTTTTTTGTGGCAACTGACTGGTACAGGGATCAAACCCTGGACCTTGGTGTCATCAGCACCACACTTTAACCAACTGAGCTAACCGGCCAGCCCAACAAAAATACTTCTTAATGTTCCCTTCACTATCCTGAAATGAAATTCAGACTTAATTAATCCTCATATGCCCAAATTAAAAATAATATAATATCCTAACCTTAACTTTTTATACATATAAAAATGTATGATGTTCTACATTACATAAAAACATTATGCACTATGACACATGATATAACATAAATATACCATATAAATATGCACATTACAAAATATATAATATATATTAGAGCCAGCCAGCCACCAAAAAATATATATTATGTACATATTAGAGCAATAATATATTTTTAATATAGACATGTTATTGTATTAAAATACTTAACATAAAAGAAATAAAAGGGAAGTAATTTATGATAAAATAATACATATTTCAAAATGGAAAGGCTTGAGCATAGTTATACCAAAAAAATTAACAAAGTAGTTAGATGCTTAGATATGTATTTATAATTAATAATAAAAAGAATTGGTTATTTACTCTCCACCTGATCCTGTTCTGAGCACTGGACATGTCTTAACTCATTTAATCCTTACCAGAACCTCATGTGGTAGAAAGTGTCATATCCCCTCTTCATAGATGAGAAAACCAAGGCCCAAAGAGATTAGGTGACTTGCCCAAGGTCCCACAACTCTATGCCCTTACTCACACTTGTAGGTGCTCAATAAATATTCGTTAAGTAAACAAATGAACAAAGTATGGCTTGTGATCTACAGGGCCCCCCCCCAATCTTTTTCTCCCCCAGAGAAAAAGATCTGGGGGCCCTTTGGCTAAGGCATCCCTACCTGGGACCCTGGGGGGTTAGCGGCTCATTCAGGGGGCGGTTCGAGGGAGCCTCGTGGTGTCTGGAGCCTCCGGACAAATCCTGCACACTGTGGTACAACCTTTGAGGGCATTAAGGGTATAAAGCAAGGGGACATGGGTCAGCTGTCTGTAAGGGCCTTGTGGCTGGGCCCCTGTCCTTCCCATCCCCCCACCCACCCCAGGCCGGGCTCACTGTCTGCGGTTGGTACTCATGTCGACACAGACTGTGGGGACCTTGGAGGAACAATGCTGGTGGAACTTGTAGCCACAGGTTTGACAGCGGAAGCCATGGAACAGAAACTTAAGGCAGAAGTCACAGAACGCCAGGCTGAAGAACGTCTTCCGTACCTGCTGCCACAGAGCAGGGAAGGTTGAGGCCTAGTCAAGAACCCCCCTCACATACAGTCTGCCCCACTATCCACCCTGCACTCACAAAATTGTGCATGGTCAGCGGGACATCTTCGAGAACCTCAACAATGAGCTCCTCGCCATCCAGGGGGGCGATGGCTGTGTCCCAGGCAGTGACAGTCTTTCGCCTGCAGGGAGCACAGAAGGGAATGAGTGGGAGGCCATACAGGTGCCATGAGGCAGGGAACCCCCAAAAGTCTCTCCAAGCCTGCCATCCCCCAGGTAAAAGCTGACATGTTTAATTCTCATCACAACTCCAGGAACTAGTCACTATCCTTGCCCCCATTTTACAGATGGAGAAACAGGCTCAGAGGGATAAAGTGACTTGCCCAAGGCCACAAGGGTAATGAGTGGCAGGGCGATGTGAAGAGCCTATGCTCTTAACCACAAGGTGGGAAGCAAATGAAAAAAAACCACTAAATCTTTTTTTTTTTTTTTAAACCACTAAATCTTATAAGCGCTAAGCAAGCCCCTGAAAAGGGAGCTGATGAGGCACTGAGACGACAAATAAAACGCAATGTGTGAACTGAATAAAAAAACTCAGGAACCCCGGAACAGAAGAATAAATGGAGGGTCAGCAAGACCCAACTCAGCAGACAGAGAATAGGGAAACTGAGGAAGGAGAGAGCTGATGAATGACTGAAATAGTGAAAGAATAGATGAACTCTGGGAGGAGGTGATGGGGCAGGGTGAGGACATGGGGGCCAAGAAGGGAATGAGTTGCTAACCTTACAGGCTAACAAGCTAATGAAGTCATGAAACACAAGGCGGATGGACTCCCAGAGTAAGTGAGCTAAGGGGAGACTCTGGATAGTGCAGAAGGAAGCAGATGACCCTACGCAGGGGCTGGGAGGTGCAGCACCCAGTGTTTGGACGTGGGGCTGCCACACTCACCCCTTGATGAGTCGGTAGACCACGCAGCAGTCCTGATTGAGACCCCGCACCTTGAGGGCTTTGTCTAGAGAGTCATAGACAGTCATGCCATCCCGGACAGTCACCTGCGTGTGTATGCACATGTGGAGGTCCTCAGTACCCTACAGAAGCCCCAGCTGACTCTCCCACCCCTCTGCCAGGGTCTTCCCCCAGCCCTTGTCACCCTTCTGATCCCAGACTTACAACTGGGTCCAGCCGCAACCCCTGCCAGTTTTGCCCCCCAACTCACCACCGTACGTTGCTTGTTAGGCAGGTACACTTTGACGGTGCCCACTGCACGGGATGGCTCGGCCCCGTTGGCGGGGGGGCCCCGTGGTGGCTCCATGGAGCCTAAGACTTTGTCAAGACGGGCTGAGGTGGGGCTGGGCAGGTGCCATGGGGCTCCTAGAGAAGGCAGACAGAGGAGGAATTCAGAGGACCAATAACGATAATCTGGAAGTAAAGAGGTAGGTGACAAAATAAAATTCAACCTCCAGACTCAAGTCACCCCCTGCAGCAGCCCCCTACAGTCTAATTTCCACACAACAGCCCAAGGGGTCCTGTTAACACCTGAAGTCCATCCAGTCCCTTCTCTGCTCAGACCCTCCTGTTGCTTGTCTCGCTCCTGAGTGCCAAGGTCTCAGATTCTCAGCACAAGGTGCGGGTTGCAGGGGTGGGGGGGAGGTAACGGGGTACACAATGGGAGACAGCACACACTGCCCTGAGGGTACAGGAGTCCACAAGACTGTGCTGGGGGATAATGAGGAAGTCAGCACACACTGCACTGAGGTATTGGATACATGATGGGCATGAACAGGCTGTCCTAGGACTTTTAATTGACATATAATAATTACACATATTTATGGGGTACAGAGTGATCTTTCAACGCATGCATACAATAGTCAATGATCAAATCAGGGTAATTAGCATGTCTTGGCTTTTTTAATTTTTTAATTTATTTATTTTTTTCTTTTGTCCTGCCTTCTTAATGGGTAAGGAGAGTTACCAGATACTGTGGTAAGGGAGAACACAGACAGGGTGATGGGAAACGGACGATTATCAGATACTGCCCTTAGTTTGGGAGAAATGAAGGTTGCACCAAACAGAATTCTTAAAGGGCACCGTGGGTATCCCTAAGCCCTGGGGTGTAATGTTG
Organism: Galeopterus variegatus; assembly: GCF_000696425.1. Taxonomy (NCBI): domain Eukaryota; kingdom Metazoa; phylum Chordata; class Mammalia; order Dermoptera; family Cynocephalidae; genus Galeopterus; species Galeopterus variegatus. Next base: position 29,953 of record NW_007727615.1, on the reverse strand, counting down.
GTGGTAGGATCACAGACACTGTTAGGTGGCTAACTGAAGTCACCAGACTCTGTAATGAGTTCATAGGGGGTCACCAGACACTATGCTGAAGGCAGATGAGATAGGGGTCGCTAGGGACTGTAATGGGGAGAAGGGTGAATAATGGTGGTCGCCAGACATTGTACTGGGGAAAGGAAGAGGAAGGTAATGATGTTGAGGTGAAAAATAATGGACGTAAAATGGGGGAGGGTTGGGTGGGCTCCCAAACTCCCTGACAACTAATGAGGGACCACAGACGTAATACTGGAGTAAACTGAATGGGGGATCATGGAAGGAGGTTGGGGAGAGTTAAGGAGGGATAACGGGGAATCCACAGACGTTGATCCAGAATCAGGAAACCTGGGAATGAGCCACGTCTCCACGCACTCCCCCGAGTTGTAAGGAAGGGTCACAGGACACCTTAAGGGGAGCATAAGGAATCGGGACACTAGGCATCCAAACCCAGACCCCATTCGGCCGGGTCCCGCCTACCGAAAGGCTTCTGGCTCTGCGCAGGCGCATGGCCACCCGCGGCGGGCGAAACCATCACCCGCAGCCTTGCCGCCTATTCCTGTCTACCCACCCCACCCCCGCTGTCGACGATGGTCTCGCCCCGGGTCAAACCACTCCTCCGGTTCCGGGCGGGGGGCGCCCGGGCCCAGGCGCAGCCATCCTGGCGCTGAGCTTTCGGTCCAGGATCCCTGCCCATGCCCGGCGGCCGCTCCAGAAACCGAGCCCTGCGAAGCCCGCCCTCACCTGTCACGCCGCTACAACCGCCGCCGCCTCCATCTTGGGCCTGTCTTCTTGTTTCCTCACAGAATCCGCCTCCACCGCCCCCCGGACTTTCGCCATTGGCTCTGCGGGACTCAGCCCTCCATCCTTATTGGGTTAGGATCACGCCTGTCAAGGCAGGACCGGCGGAATGTGTCTTGTGTTCCGGATTAGGAGGGGCTGCCTGAAACGTCGGGGTCTGGGGCAAATTCACACGTCCTGACACGCGCAGGCGCAGTCGGGGCGAGACCTGCGTGCCAAGGGCTTTAACCCTAATCGTGCCATGGAGAAACAAAGAAGGGCATTTTTCAGTCATTCGAGGCTGGCCTTAGGGGTTTAGGAATCTGGGCAGGGAAATCCTTAAGTACCTTTCTTAGGCCAGTGACCAAAATTCTTTTAGGATTGTCCTCTGTCTCGGTTTTACAGTCTTTGAAATGGGTTGAAATCAGACCAAATGATCAGCAATGTTTACCAGCTCTAAGAGACCGTAGCTTTTGATAACAGCGGGTCTCTGGCGTGGCTGGAGCTGAGGGTCTGGCACCAGGAGGGGCGGTTTACTATTCCGGGAAGCTTCCTTTAGGATTGGAGTTGATAAGAATTTTGAAAGACTAGTCCTAGGAGGCCAGGTGAAGAGGGAAGTGTGGACCTGGCATAGGGCACAGTGCCGGTCAACGTGTGGAGGGATGGTAGGGGAAACAGGAATTTTTAAAAGTTGACTTTTCTCTGGTGTCAAAAGGGAACGGGACTTCCCCCCTCCCTTTCCTTAGAACATTTCCTTTAGAAAACTTGTAGTTGTAAATTTGTTCTCTGTCCCTTGGAGATGTGTGTAAATATTTTAAAAAGCTAAATAGGGACTGGCCGGTTAGCTCACTTGGTTAGATTGTGGTGGTGGTGACACCAGGGTCAAGGGTTCGGATCAACGTACTGGACAGCCGCAAAAAAAAAAAAAAAAAAAAAAAAAAAAAAAAAAAAAACCACCTAAATAGGACTCTTGCCAGTTTTACAACCCTGGAATGTTTTCCTTAAGGGCCTTAGAACCATCTCTTTGGAATGTAAACATCAACGGAAATAGCACCACTATCTCCCTGTCTCCGTGGGAGTTTGTTCTGCATGCCTGGCTTCAAATTGTTACCTGTTTGTTACCTGTTTGTCACAGAGATATGAGTTTTCCTTTGGATAAAGGCAATTAACCAACACAGATGGCCACCCCGATTACCAGGTGAATTTGGGAAGAACTATGTGTACCAAATGGTGCTGTCAAGTTCTCTTACTTGAGAACAAGTCATTGTTTTGAGAACACGTTATTATTTTGAGAACATGTATGTCATGGGTTGTATCTGCCTGGCTATACAAAAGAATGAGATTTCTTTCTGTCTTGATCTCTTTAGTGGATTGCTTGTGATGTGCATCGCAGTCTGGTCAAATGTTTATTCGATAGTAAAACTTTTGGGGAAAAAAAAACTTTTGGCGGCTGGCTAGCTAGCTCAGTTGGTTAGAGAGCAGTGTAATAACACCAAGGTGAAGATTTCGGATCCCCGTACTGGCCAGCCGGCAGAAAAAAAATAATAATAACCTTTTCATTCTTTTCTACTTTGTGGAGAAGATTCACTGGGTTGGCATATTCTCTTTTTAATTATTTCCCCAACAATATGAATGGCCTGTTGTGTTTGAAGTGACTACATTCTCCTGTTTGGAGACCAGCATCCCTCTGCAATGAAATGGGAAAGATCAGAGGAAGGTCACTAGGTGAGGGGGCCTCAGCACACTTCATCATGTATTTATTGAGTGCTTTCTCTGTCTATGAGAAAAGGGACAGAAGGTCTGCTTACTGGCTGTCATATAACCTCCATTTCCCATCTCCCCTTTTCTCTCCTGATCTTCAATATTCAATGGCTAAAAAAACCCAACCAAACTGACAATACCAACACCAAGGTCAAGGGTTCATATCCCCATACCCACCAGCTGCCAAAAAAAAAAAAAAGACTGACAATACCAGTATTATGGATTGAATTGTGTCCCCCCAAAACTTAATTTCCAATGTGACAGTGTTAAGAGAGTGGGAAATCCTATTATGGTAATTGAAAGGTGGGGCCTTGAAGAGGGGATTAGATTGTCATGACCATGCCTTCATGGTAAATGGATTAATAAATTGCTGGTTTAATGGTGGACATGGGCATGGTTCTGAGGGCTTTAAAAGGAGAATGTGTGAGGAGCTATCTCTCTCTCTGCCATTCTTCCATGTGAGACCTCTGTGTCACTGTCACCACCAACAAAGCTCTCACCAGCTGTGTTCCCTGGACTTTGGACTTCCCAGTCTCCAAAACCAGAAGCAATAAATATTGTTTCTTTATAAATTACCCAGTTCCAGGTATTTTGTTATCAGCAAAAGAGATGGACTAATATACCACATATTGATGGGAATGTGGAGCAACTGGAACTTTCATACATTGCTACTGGAAGTGTAAAATGGTACAACCACTTTAGAAACAGTTTGGCAGTTTTGTATAAAGTTAAACATAGACCTACCATGCAATTCAGCAATCTCGTGGCTGGGTATTTACTCCAGAGAAATGAAAACATATGTCGTGGTGTGCTGGTGTTGGGGTGCAGAGAGATGTTATTCCAAAATATGGTGCTTTGACAGGCTGAAATAAAGAAGCAGTCTCAAGGGCTCTCTGACCTCCCACCCCCCTCCTGTCTCTCAATCCTCTGTCACTCTAAAGCACAGGATGAAGCCTTATCTGCCTAAAGTTCAGACCCGCCAAAGAAGAAAACTACCTCTGGTCCCTTCCCCAAGTTTTCATTAACTTAACTCGTATCACAGGAAGGAAGACTGGAGTCCATCAACTCACCTGGACAAACTTTTGTCACAGACCATTGTCTTCTATTTCAGTCCCACTGAGTATTTTGAAGAAAATCATTTACTAGTTGTTGTCTGCTCTGAAGACTTTGTCCCAGGCCGTTGTATGTTCTCCAGGCCCACTGAATCTCCCTAAGAATCATTTACTCCTACGCCATCTCCCCTTTCCCTATGAAGAGGAGTGTATAAATATCTATACCACTGGAAAATTGGGAAATTACTCTCTTGTGATACCCCTGTGCATTTTCCCCTCCCAGTCCGTTAAAATAATAAAATTTGTTATGCCTTTTCTTCTTATTAATCTGTTTATTAGTCGATTTTTCAGAGAAACTTCAGGGGGCTGAAGGGCAAGTTTTCCCATGGCCCCTTCACCAGTGAATGTTTAGCAACCAGCTCTTCAGGAAGGAAAAAGCTCTAATGTTTAGCATTTGCCAGTTGTGCTGTGAATATTCCCATGTTGGCTTATTTCAAGCTACCAATATGACATCATTGAACCAGAGCTGAGAAGAGATGAGCAAAATCAGCTCTGGCCAGCCAGCCCCAGCGTACCACAGCGATATGTCCACACTGAAACTTGTACGCAGATGTTCAGATTAGCTTTATCCAAGACAGCAAAAAACTGGAAATGGCCCAAGTGTCCAACAACAGAAGAACTGATGGAGAAACACATCAGGGTAATGGAATACTACTCAGCAATGAAAGGGAACAAACTACTGATACATGGAACAGCACAGATGAGTCTCACAGCCTTCAGGCCAAGTGAAAGAAGCCAGACACAAAAGAGAAATACTGTACTATGAAATTCTAAACCAGGCAAAACTGATCTATAGTGAAGGAAGTCAGATTAGTTGTTGTCTTAGGGGAGAATGATTTGGAAGAGCATGAAGGAACTTTTGGAGGTGATTGGAATGTTCTATATACATTCATCAAAACTTACTGAACTCTATGCTGAAAATGGGTACATTTCATTGTATGTAAAATACACCTCAATAAAAAACGTATGGCAAAAATGTCTTCAAACATAATTCTAAACTTTTTGATTTCTTACAAATTCTTATTGGAGTTTTGTGTGAGTGTGTGTGTGTGTGTGTGGTTTTTTTGTTTTGTTTTTGTTTTTAATTCTCTTTTCTGAAATTGAATCCCTAGACCTTGAATCCCCATCTCCCAGTGCAGGAGCCCTGGTGGCCACTTCAGTGCCATGTGGGATCAGGAACGACCCCTGTTGGAGCTCAGAGAGGGGCTCCAAAATATTTTGGGGGAGGGGGCATAGAGAGTGCATTTTAAATTTCAATTCACTTAAAATATTAATTTGTTTAAAAACTTTCATTTTTTCAGCAAACGGTTGGCCAACAGATACAAAATTACAATTAGGAGGAATAAATTCTGATGTTCTATTGCACAGTAGGGTGACTGTGGTTAACAGTTAAGTTTTGTATATTACATAATAGCTAGAGGACAGGATTCTGAATATTCTTATCACAAAGAAATGGTAAATGCATGATGTGATGGATACACTAACTACCCTAATCCAATTATTATACAACATATACATGTATCAAAACATCAGTTGTACCCCATAAATATGTACACTTACAATGTGTCAATTAATTAATTTTTTAAAAACCTTTCTTTGGAGGCAGTATTTGAAGACAGACTTCCAGCTCCCTTGCCAAAAGTTTACAAAAAGCTCACTGCACACGTGCAGTGCGGGGAAGGTGGGGCTGGAGGGCAGCCCACTCGAAGACAACTCCTTCTGTTCCAAGGACTCACAGACTCACTCCAAACCCATCCCAACTGGCACTACTTCAGCCAGGAAACTCACAGGTATCAAGATACGAAGGCCTTTAAAGTGATTTGGATTTTTATCATCATCATCATTATCACATTAAAACCATCAGAAGCACCATGTATCAAAACAAAAATTAAAACCCAAACTAACTGATTGTGCTTTTCTGACATCCCCCTCATAATCAACCACCTAGAAATTTTTTAAGATTTTAAAGTAGGTTTTTATTATTGCTAATTTTAAATTCCCAGAAACATGTCTGAAAAAAATTTAAAATCTGAAGTGTTCACCGACTGTTGTAATGCTACCCATTTTACAGCTGAGGAAATTGAGATTCAGGCTGCCCCATCCGAAGGGACAGGGGAGAAAGTGCTCCAGGAATTCAAGTCAGATAAAAAGTGTTTAACAAAGTGCGGCGGGCGGCCGGGTTAACTCAGTTGATTAGGGCATGGTGCTGGTAACACCAAGATCCAGGGATCCCTGTACCAGCCAGCTGCCAAAAGAAACAAAAACAGGGACACCTCCTCTAAAATAGGCCACTCTCACATCCCAGGGGCACAGGCCGATCACTGCCCCTGCCTGGAGAGCCCGATCTCTGAGATCACATCGCATCGCCTGCCTCTCAGCCACCCATTTGGGGGGAGATAACTGCGCATACACATTTCCCTGCGGTAGGGATCACAGGTCTGACTCAGCGCCTCAAGAATCGACTGCCCTCGGCAACGAGATCAGCCAATGGCAGTGCAGTAAAAGGCGGGCTTTGGGATGCCGCTGGCAATGATAGTCTCTACATTGGAGCCACTGACCGGCCAATAGCTATGCACAGGAGGTGGGCTTTCGGCCGTCCCAGCCAATGAGAAGTGGTGTGGACCTGAGACGCTACAAACTAGCAACTTAAATGTTACTTTTGAATTAGTGGTAAAGCAACTGTAATTGTTCTATCTAAGCCTTAACAAAGGCAGAGAGCGCAGCCTTGTAACACCAGGGTCACGGGTTCAGATCCCCGAACCAACCAGCTGCAAGGAAAAAAAAAAAAAAGGCAGAGTATGCAAGTTTCCACTTATATATATTCCTTGAAGAGATTTTTAACATACAATCCTGGGATCAGAAGTGTAGGAAATTTACAAATGAAACTAGCCAGTAGTTTTAATTTTAAACTTCAAGACTAAAAAGTCTTTCTTAACAAAATGCATTGAGTAGTTATTTGAATTTGCTATCCCTATGCTCAAATTGAGGAAAAACACACCATTAAACCAGCAGAGTTCTTTTGTTTTAAATTCATTTATTACAGTTCATTATACAATATATATGGTACCACCATATTTTATAAAATTAAACAAAAGTTCAGGTTTGTATATTTTCAATTTCCAAACCCAAGGATCAGATGAGTGGAAAAAATAATTCAACCAAATAAGTCCTGTAGTTTTATTATTAAAGAATTATTGTGATAAGGATGTTGAGTTGCAGAAAGCTATTACCCCAAAATATGGTGCTTTGACAGGCTAGAATAAAGAAGCAGCTTCAAGGTCTCTCTGACCTCCCCCATCCCCTCCTATCTCTCAATCCTCTGTCACTCTCCAAAGCTGAAGCTGTTTCCTTATCTGCCTAAAGTCTGGACCCACCAAAGAAGACAATTACCACCAGTCCTTTCCCTGAGTTTTCATTAACTTAACTCATCACAGAAAGAATGTTATGCCTTTGCTTCATATTAATTTATTTTTCAGAGAACCTTCAGGGGGTTGAAGGGGAAGTTTTCCCTTGGCCCCTACAAGGACATCCTTTGGTAAGCATGATTATTTCTTAGTGTTTGGAAAATGGAACAATTTGGTCAGTCTCCCCTTGCCTGGGAGCCCGTTTAGGGGTGGTTCGGTAACATTGTGTGTGTGGGTGGAGTAAGTGCGCCTACAAGGTGGCGCCACTTTGACTGGTTTTTACTGCCTCGGGCACCCGCCCTGCGTGGCCATGTTTTTTCCAGACCTGCAGCTTCCAAGGACCGTGTGGCCGGTTACCTAGCTAATAGACCTGCGTGAAGGGGGTTGGTGACCCAGCCTGGCGTGTGAAGGGTTTGTGACCCAGTCTGTGAATGGGCTTGAGGGGTCTGGGAGCTCCAGACCCAGCCCTAGCTGAACCATTGGCCCAGTCGGTGCAGGATTACCGGCAGGTAAAAGAGCCCGACAACTAGCGTGGTTGCCTAGCTTTACAATTGGCATCACGAACAGGATTAAGAGCTAGACAATTGGCGCTGTGAGGATTCCAGGCCTTTGTCATAGCCAGACAAATTGGCGACGTCGGCAGGATTACGCCAGACAAATTGTTATAGCTGGGCAGGATTATACCACAATTGGCGTAGCCTGTGACAGGACTCTGAGCAGATACAGGAGGCAAAAGCCCTTGGAAGGAGGAAATGTGGCTATTTGTGAATATGCTGTGCCCTGTGGCCACCTTTCTGTTGACCGGGACCTGGTTGCTGCACAGTGTACTGCAAGGCAGCAGAGACCAGGTGCTATGGCAGAAAACCCCTTGGGAGAGGGAAGGAAATGTGGCTGTCTTTGAGCGTGTGGTGCCCAGTGGCCACTTTTCTGCTGACCGGAGCCTGGCTTTTGCTCACTCTGCTGCAAACTGATCAAGAGCTGAAGCAGAAAGCAGAGTTGTTGGTGGATGATGTGCAGCTACTGGCAGATTCGAGGCAGAAAGCAGAGTTGTTGGAAGCACGGATGGATGTCCTGGAGGACGACATGTGTCAGCTGGCCACTCCTGCCCCTCACACCAGGGAACACGACCAACCCAGTGGTGAGTTGGGGGCAACCGTGCATCTCCAGGCACGACCTGTTGTGCATGAGAAATTGAGGCACGAGCAGCCTATGGGACTGGATGGACAACCGGTGGGCGATGCACAGGTGACCCAGTTCACAACCTATGTACCATACACCCAGGTTGAACTGGTTGACTTGGGGAGACAGTTCAGGCAGAAACATGAGGAGACCCTGGCTGCTTGGCTGTTGCAGTTATGGGACCTAGGGGTGGACAGTGTGGTATGCTCTGGTGAGGAGGTGGAGAAATTGGCCTCCATCACCATACACCCGTCCCTGCGGCAATGACTGCAAAATAGCCGCAGGTATGCACAAGGGCGAGGTAATCACTCCTTGATGGACTGGGTGAATGCGGCTGCCTGAACCATGTGGGCAAATGCTGGAGAACTGCCCAAGATTATTAGTAAATGGCAAATGTATGCTGAGCTGGTCCAAATCATTTGAGAGCTGGGAATGTGGCAGTCCATGTTTACTGTGAACACTCAAGGCCTGGATGATGAGAACTTTACAGGCAGCATGAGAGACATAGTGCTGCAAAATGCCCCATCAATGTCCTTTGGGTCACTGATTGCCATACTGGCCCCATACATTGGTCGTCCTATACATGAGGTAATGTCCATGATAGCCAGCTTGGGTGAAGTAGAGGATAGCAGACAAGCAAAAGGGGTCCAAAAGGTGGCTAAAACCTAATCCCCAAGAAATGCTCAGGATTTTATCCAAAAGGGACCAAGCAAGACTAGCTGAAAGCAGATGTGGCTTGACTTGCTTGCAGCAGGGGTTGATAAAAAGAAAATTGACCAGCAGCGAAATGCAGTCCTGTTTGCCTTGTGGCAGCAATTACGCCCTGAACAGCATTTCACCAAACGTCGGGAAACAGGTAGCAAGGTATGCTCAGTGGATTTAAAGGATTTTTTGGTTGCTCCCGAGGAGGCAGATGAACTGTTCCATTTTGATTAGGGATCACGCCAAGGTGCTCGTCTTTTGGGGGCAGGTGAGGACCGGAAGCCTCATGTTGAATTTGTGATATATTGGTCGAGGACAAATGTACAGCATGTTTTGGCGTTGGTGGATACTGGTGCAGAATGTAGCCTGATATATGGCAATCCAGATAAATTTCCTGGGGCCACAGTTTGTATAGATGGCTATGGAGGACATACAATTGAAGTCAAAGCTGTGTCATTGCCATTGGGCATAGGATGATTACCTCCTCGTGTATATACTGTATATATATATATATATCTCCTGTAGCTGAATATATCTTGGGTATGGATGTACTTTATGGTTTGCATCTGCAGGCAACAGTTGGAGAGTTTTGGCTGCGAATACGGACAGTAAAGCCTGTGTTATGAGGATATGTTAAACATGACCCACAGGTGTTACCCAAGCCAAGACGTGAAGTTAATGTAAAGCAGTATCGCCTACCAGGAGGACATGCAGAGATAGGTGCCACTCTATTGGAATTAGAGAAAGTTGGTATTATTCGTCCAGCTCATAGCCCATTAATGTAAAGCAATATCGCCTACCAGGAGGACATGCAGAGATAAGTGCCACTATATTGGAATTAGAGAAAGTTGGTATTATTCGTCCAGCTCATAGCCCATTTAATGCTCTGGTATGGCCAGTGAAAAAGCCTGATGGTACCTGGAGAATGACTGTAGATTATTGAGAACTGAACAAAGTAGTGCCTCCTTTGCATGCAGCCATGCCTTCAGTTCACAACTTGATGGATCAGCTGATGACTCAGCTGGGGACTTATCATTATGTATTGGACCTTGCAAATGCTTTTTTCTCCATTCCAATCTTGGCTGATAGCCACGATCAGTTCACCTTCATGTGGGAAGGAAGACGGTGGACCTTTCAAGTATTGCCCTAAAGTTATCTGCATAAGCCAACCATCTGTCATGGTTCGGTGGCTGGAGACCTAGCCAAGTGGACATTGTAACCCAAGTGGGTTACAGTGTTTCACTACATCGATGATGTGTTACTAACCTCTGATTCTCTTGAAGATTTAACCCAGGCAGCTCCAATGCTGCTAAGTCATTTGGAGCAATGTGCGTGGGCTGTGAACACAGCCAAGGTGCAAGGACCTGGGCTGTCAGTCAAATTCCTGGGAGTGCTCTGGTTGGGTAAGACGAGGGTCATCCCAGAAGCTATTATAGATAAGATACAGGCATACCCTCGACCCACAACTGTAGCTCAGCTACAGACATATTTGGGACTTTGGGGGTATTGGAGAGCTTTTGTACCCCATGTGGCCCAAATGGCACACCTGCTATATGCATTGACAACGAAAGGAGCCCTCTGGGTTTGGACTGAGGAAGTAGAATAAGCTTATTGGGCTATGAAAAGGGCCATACAGCAAGTACAAGCTTTACAAGTGGCCGACCCCACTAAGCCATTTGAGTTAGACACACATATAACCCAGGAGGGGTTAGGATGGGATTTGTGGCAGAGACAAGACCAATTCCGCACACCTGTAGGATTCTGGTCTCAGCTCTGGAAGGGTGCTGAAGTGCGCTACACCCTAGTAGAAAAGCAGTTAGCAGCTGTGTATTCTGCCTTGATAGCTACTGAAGCTATCACAGGAACTGCCAAAGTCCTAGTAAGGACGGCATACCCCATAATAGGTTGGCTGCACACGTGGGCAACCAATCTTAAAACAGGTGTAGTTCAGACTCCCACTTTGTCTAAATGGGGAGCATATATAGAACAAAGGAGCACTGTGTCAACAAGTCCTCTATCCAAAGAGCTACAAACTGTGCTAGGCCCAGTAGAGGTTGTGGAGGAAACTTTGACACAACCCTTACCCATGGAGATGGAGGCTACACCTTTCCATGAGGGACAGGGACCTATCACAGAGCAAGCTTGGTACACAGATGGCTCTAGCATGGGACCTTCAGCATCGTGGACAGCTGTTGCTGTCCAGCCCTTAACAGATACCAAGTGGTATGAAAATGGCACAAGGCAAAGTAGTCAATGGGCTGAATTGAGAGCAGTATGGATCGTGATAAAAAATGAGCCTGGGCCATTAACCATCTGTACTGACAGCTGGGCTGTGTACAAGTGTTTAACCCTTTGGATTTCTGCTTGGAAGTATCAACGGTGGATGGTAGGCCACCGACCCCTGTGGGAACAAGCCATGTGGCAAGAGTTATGGGAATTGGGACATGAGAAAGAAGTAACTCTTTCCCATGTCACAGGACACTTCCCCTTAGCCAGTCCAGGAAATGATGAAGCCGATGCCTTGGCTAAGGTAAGATGGGTGGAAAGAGCCCCCGCTACTGATGTAGCCCAGGGGTTACATTGACAAATGCAGCATGCTGGCAGCAAAACTATGTGGATGGCGGCTCAAAGATGGGCCTTGTCTATAAAATGGGAAGATGTAGTGAATGCCTGTCGTGCTTGTCCAGTATGTGATCAAGAGAGTCCACATCCCTGGTGGGTGCCCCCTACAGATGGGCAAATAATTCGAGGAAGGGTGCCCCTGACTTGATGGCAAGTGGACTTTGTTGGACCACTGCCAAAGTCAGAGAATTTCATATACATCTTCACAGCTGTTGATACGGCTACTGGTCTTCTGTTTGCATGGCCTTGTAAGGCCCCAGACCAGGTGAACACTGCGAAGGCACTGAATAGCCTTACTGCTATGTATGGGCAGCCTGTAGTCATAGAGAGTGACAATGGAACCCACTTTACTGGACATGGGGTTCAGAGGAGGGCTTCCCAGTTGTCCATTCAGTGGAAGTTACATGTGCCATATCATCCCCAGGCAACAGGAATGATTGAACAGTACAATGACCTTTTAAAAAAGGGACTAAGGCTATCTGCCCAACCCCCATCCCTGAAGGGGTGGACACGGCAGTTATGGCCAACAGTCAGGATTCTAAATGAGACATCCCACAAGGGTGGGCCCTCTCCAGTGGAAGCTCTGTTGCATAGGGCTGCAGCACCTATACAGCTGCAAGTCACTACTAAAGATAAGGTTTTGAAGCCAGGATATGGCAAGAATGGAAACATTCTCTTACTGGCCCCAACCTGTTTGCAACAGGGACAGACAATACAATGGGAATGGCCTTGGAGAATAAAAGCCCCCAATATACATTGGTTCAGTTTAATAGGGCCTTGGGGAAAAGGATTAGAGGAAGGCTTGCAAGTTTCACCTTGGGTGACAAGTACCTGGACTCCTCAAGTAAAGGTGACATGGCCCGGAACAGATCAGTGCTCTATTCTAAAGGGCACATTTGTATTATCATTACGGCCAATTATGAGTTCCCCTATACTGTTACATGTAGAGCCTACAGATCCAACCATGTTAGCAGATAAAGCATGGTATCATAAACCAGGTAAGATACCTGTTCCTGCAACCATCCTTTCTCAGGATGGCAAACTGGCATGTATCTTACCAGAGGGGTGAAAACTTCCCCTATTGGTACCAATAATACTTCTGTCTTTTCGCCCATAGTGTTCTGGCTGCAGGCACTGCACCAGAGTCACTTGATCAATGTGTCAGCCTACTGAATATGCATTGAACTTCCCATCAGTATGACTGCAGGATTTGCATGGAGGATCACATCAATAGTGACTACCAACTGGACATATGCGGCTGACAGTTTTTTTTTTTTTTTTTCTAAAGATGACCAGTAAGGGGATCTTAACCCTTGACTTGGTGTTGTCAGCACCACGCTCAGCCAGTGAGTGAACCGGCCATCCCTATGTGGGATCCGAACCCGGGGCCTTGGTGTTATCAGCACCTCACTCTCCCGAGTGAGCCACGGGCCAGCCCGCGGCTGACAGTTAAAAGGACAGAACTGCAAGCTTTAAGGCATATCGAACGGACAATAGGTTATATAAATGTAAGGGTCATTTAGCCTCACTAAGGGAACATTGCAGAAGATTCTGGACATGTAGATTGTAGGGCTAGGGATCCTGAAGGGGTAGATGGTTGGGAAAATGGAACAATTTGGTCAGTCTCCCCTTGCCTTAGAGCCAGTTTAGGGGTGGTTCGGTAACATTGTGTGTGTGGGTGGAGTACGTGTGCCTGCAAGGTGGTGCCCCTTTGGCTGGTGTTTTACTGCCTCGGGTACCCGCCCTGTGCAGCCATGTTTTTCCAGACCTGCAGCTTCCAAGGACCATGTGGCTGGTTGCCTAGCTTATAGAGCTGCATGAAGGGGTCTGGTGACCCAGCCTGGCATGTGAAGGGTTTGTGACCCAGTCTGTCAATGGGCTTGAGGGGTCTAGGAGCTCCAGACCCAGCCCTAGCTCAACCATCGGCCCAATCGGTGCAGGATTACCGGCAGGTAAAAGAGCCGCGACAACAAGCGTGGTCGCCTAGCTTTACAATTGGCGTCAAAAACAGGATTAAGAGCTAGACAATTGGCACTGGCAGGATTCCAGGCCTCAGACTAGCCAGACAAATTGGTGACGTCAGCAGGATTATACCAGACACTTAGAAATAAAACAAAACTCAGGTATGAAAATATTTAATAGTCAAGCAAAAGAATCAGCACAAACCTACAAACACTGAGCTGTAAAGGGCACCTTTGAGATGCCATGGACAGTGACAGACACCTCCGGCCCTCCCTAGTAGCTCATTTGGTAGAGATTGCTATTCAGTATAGTCAGCAATTATTTTTAAATCATAATTAGTTAATTAAACAAAGAAGCAAAAAGTAATTGCCCCAAAGCAAGTGATTCTGGACTACCTACTTTAGGTTTTGATAAGAAATGCATTTTGTAAAAATTTTCTCAAGGTTAACACATTTATTCCAAACTTATATACACTGATCCACAGTAGGTTTTACCACCCATCCTAGGTGAAAAAAAAGTTTAATATCTGTTGGTGTACATCACACATATTTAATAAATTTTTATTCAATTTATGAAATGATTGTAAATGAAATTTCAGGTACACATACTCCAAATAATTCTCGTTACTTCTGAATAAATGAGCCACATGTAGTCTTTGCTATATCATTATTGATACAATTGTAGGGGCAGAAAGGGGGTGATCCCTTTCCTCCCCATCATAACGGCCATGACCAGCACCCCTAAACAAAGACAGAGTAAGAGAACAGCATAACAAATTTATTTGATCATAGTTTTACATGGCATGGCAGCCTTCTGATGAAGCCCAATGGTAGAGGGAAAACTATCCCTTGTTATGCTTAGGTTTGATGAAGCATGGACAGCAGTGTAGAACAGTGATTGGACAAAAAGATTATGATCTCACGCTAATAGACTGAGTGGGGAAACTCAACAAGGCCTGTTTGTTCTTCTTGGCCTCTCTGTGCAGCCTTCCTTCCTCCCAGGTATGGGGCAGGACCCCTCTGCAATGAGGTTCTTCATTTCTTTATGGCCAACTGTTACACAGAAAGGCTGCAGGGGGTGGGGGAGCGAGTTTAGAGTAATCTTTTTAGGCTTTATGGTTGGCTTTGGGGATAAGAGATTCTAGTTTCTATGACCTACCTTGGGAAGAAGGATTCTAGTTTCTGTGGTTTGCCTCAGGGAAGAATGAGGGATGAGAGACAGAAGGGCAGGAGAAGGTCAGAGAGAAACTTTGCTTCTGAGGTCTTCACTTTGGGGTATTGTTTTCTGAGCCCCACCACAATGTACATATACCTAGTCTTTTCTATATATAAAATAATTCCTAATAGTTTTTGTGCCACCCATGTAAATGTTGTGTCCCATTGTTATTTCATCTTGGATGAAAGCAGAAATGCCTGTTCCTTTTCTTAATGACTCCATACAATCCCCCAAAACAATACCTTGGGTGCTTTTTCCAAAACTATGATATAACTCTGGCCAAAGTTTCTTTAAAACCTGCTGTTTTCCCAAAATTTTGTTTTCTTTTTCACACTGGCAGAAGTTTCTCTGCCCAGAGCATCCTTCCTCTTGAGAAGTCCTGCCTGTCATCCCAGGTTTAAATAATTTTAGGTTAAGTGCCTCGAGGCCCCACTCAGGGGCCCTAGGCATACAGCCAGGGACCGGACCCACCCCCCCACAGCCAGGCACACCACCAGCACCAAGGAGCATGCCAAAACCATCACATCCATGTGGGTGGCCCACCACAGCCACCACAGTAACCATGGCTGCCGCGAAAGTGGCTAGACGTCACAACCACCAAGCAGATGGTCCGCCAGCCAATGGAGTGCATTGACACAAGGAGAATCGCCAGCAGAGACCAGAGAAAAGAAGAGGATGTCTGTCTCCACAAAGCCCATTGCAGAGTGACAGAAGAAGCAGCTGCTCTGTGATAATACTGGGGGACTGAACACACCTCTCAGCATTGGACAGATCATCTAGGCAACAAATCAACAGAGTAACCATTACTCTTTCAGAAGGAGAGAAGAAATCTAGGGTAATTAGAGGGGGGAGGCGGGAGGGAGAGGGGATAGGGAGAGATTGGACAAGGGGCATAAAGAATAAGTACAATTTGTAACAATATACATACCAGTAATACTGATTTGATCAATAGATGTGAACACTGAATCCCAAAAATATGTATAATCAATTATGATTTAAAAAAAAAAGAACATAACAAAAAAAAAAAGATGATGTGCTGTTCAAAATAAATAAGTAAATAAATAATTTAGGCTAGCAGTTAAATGCTTGATATAGAAATAGTCTAGGTACACAATATACTTCATGAAGCACAATATTTGTGTTAATCAACTATTATATATGAAACATAAATATCTTCAGGCATAGAGAGAACTTTCTCTGAGTCTTCTGAAAAAATTTTACTATGCTGTACAATTCCATCCTCAGCTTTATAATATTTATTTTTTTAACATTTATTTCCTTTTATCAGCTTTAATATTTAAAGAAATTTTGCCAATATATTTATGGGGAACAAATGCATCTAGTACATTCAGCTTGTTATTTATGATAGAGAATGAAGACATCTTAACTATATGTTATGGACTAAATGTGTTACCCCAAAATTCGTATGTGGAAGCTCTAATCCCCAGAGTGGCTGTATTTAGAGATGGAGCCTCCGAAGAAGCAATTAAGGTTTAATGAGGTCATAAGGGTGGAGTGCTGATCCAACGGATTAGTGTCCTCATAAGAAAAGACACCAGAGAGCTCATTCTCTCTCTCTCCGCACAAGTACCAAGAAGACGTCATGTGAGCACACAGTGAGATGGTGGCCGCCGACAAGCTAAGGTAAGAGGCCTCAGAAGGAACCAACCCTGCCAGCACCTTGATCTTGGACTTCCAGCCTCCAGAACTGTGAGAAAATTAATTTCTGGGTGACTTAAACCTCCCAGTCTGTGTTTTTTGCTATGGCAACCTGAGAAGGCTAAGACAACTTACTTCTAGTGCAAGGATGGGATCTGGGCACATTTCTTTCCTTTAGATTATACAACATGTTTGTCTCAGATTCATGTTCTCAATATCTCCATAATTGAAGTTAGGGCTTCCATGATAAATGGCACTTCCAGATTTTTTTTTTTTTTTTTCCAGCTGGCCAGTACAGGGATTGAACCTTGGTTGGATCTTGGTGTTTGCTTCCTAATTCTGAAGAGCAATATTTGCACTGTTAAGCCTTTGGACATTTAAGAGTCTTCTTTTTTTTTTTTTTTTTTTTTTTTTTTTTTTTTTTTTTTCTCAGTGTTGCCCCCGCACTGGACCGGGGACCGGCAATGGGATCGCAACCCTCGGCGCTGCCCCCGCGCCCAGCGCCGCCGCGCTTCCCAAGCGGCGCACTTATCCAGTGCACCACCGGGCCGGCCCTTAAGAGTCTTCTTGTAACCCATCATTACATAATACTTTGTTGTGACTGTCTACCTCTCTATCATTCTCTTTGACTTTCTCATTTTCCTCATTCAAGTTATTCTCTATCTTAAAGTTTTTAAGGGTAT
The DNA here is from genome assembly GCF_000696425.1 of Galeopterus variegatus. Lineage (NCBI taxonomy): Eukaryota > Metazoa > Chordata > Mammalia > Dermoptera > Cynocephalidae > Galeopterus > Galeopterus variegatus. The sequence continues at coordinate 12,844 of NW_007727615.1, read as the reverse complement.
TAAAACCAGTAATTGCTAAACCTCGAAGCCTTTACCTAAGTGTTTCCTAAGGTGTGGCCTAATAGTGGCACTATTGAAAGATTTCAACAGAGATTTAGTCATTTATATTGCACTAAGAATTTCTATTTCAAAAAAGATGCAAATATTTTACCCTAATATCAAATGTTTCTGTTCAGATTAATTTTTAAATTTATGTCATATAAAAGTATAAGAAATATAGCTCAGTTGGTTAGAGCATAGTGCTGATAACACCAAGGTCCAGGGTTCGATCCCTGAATGGCCAGCTGCCAAAAGAAACAAATAAACAAAAAAATCCCCAAAACGAACAAACAGTAAAGTATAAGAAATAAGAAAAGGCAAATATGATGAAAGCCATCTTTATCCTCAGTATCAGGCTTTAATTCAGATAAAATCCTTACATTTCTAGAGCACCACTTTTTTTTTAATCAAGGGGCAAATTTTCAGGTTTAATCCAACAATCTGATTGCCTTAGTATTTTTTTAATTAAAAAAATTTTTAAGTGACATAAAATTGTACATATTTATCATGTACAACATGATGTTTTGAAGTATATACAGATTGTGGAATTGCTAAATCTAGCTAATTAACAAACGCATTACCTCACACAGTTATCATTTTTTGTGGTGAGAATACTTCACATCCACTCTTTTTGCATTTTTCAAGAATACAATATCGTCATTAACTATACTCACCTTGCTATACAATAGATCTCTTGAACTTATTCCTCCTGTCTAACTGTAACTATATATCTTTTAACCAACATCTTTCCATCCCCTATCTCCCTAGTCACCCTAGCATCTGGTAACCACCATTCTACTCTCTACTTCTATGAAATTAATTTGTTTTAGATTCCACATATGACTGAGTTCATGTGGTATTTGTCTTTCTGTGCCTGGCTTACTTCACTTAACATTATGTCCTCCAGGTTCATCCATGTTGTCACAAATGACAGGATTTTATTTTTTTTTTATGGCTGAATAGTATTCCATTGTGTATATACATGACATTTTCTTTATTCTTTCCTTGACAGACATTTAGGTTGATTCCATATCTTGGGTATTGTGAATAATGCTGCAGTAAACATACTGATTTAATTTCCTTTTGATATATACCCAGCAGTGGGATGGCTGGATCTGAGTGCCTTAGTATTTGTATAGACTAACAGAAACGTAAGCTGAGTTAAAGAATTTTTTACATTTATATCTTCACTCAAAATGAATACTGCTGGGGATCAGAAAGCGATACCCCACAATGAAAGCCTCAGAAGTAAAGTTTCTCTCTGAACTTCTCTTGCCCTCTGTCTCTCATCCCTCATTTTCCCCCAAGCGAAGCCATACAAACTAGAATCCCTCTTCCTTAAGGTGGGTCATAGAAACCAGAACCACTTTCCCCCAAAGCCAGCCATAAAGCCTAAAAAGATTATTCTAACCTTCCCCCTGTCTTCCTGTGTAACAGCTGGCCATAAAGAAATTAAGACCCTCATTCCAGAGGGTCCTGCCCCATACCTGGGAGGAAGGAATGCTGCACAGAGAGGCCAAGAAGAATCAGAATACACAGGCCTTGCTGGGTTCCCCACTCAGTTACTAGCATGAGATCATACCCTTTGTCCAATCACAGTTCTGCACGGCTGTCCGGCTGTCCGTGCTTCACTGAACCTGAGCATAATGATGGATAGTTTTCCCTCTATCTCTGGGTCTTCATTTTGAAGGCTCCTGTGCCACATAAAAGTATGATCAAGTAAATTCATTATGCTGTTCTCTTGTTAATCTGTCTTTGTTATAGGGATATTGGCACCCTCTTTCCATCCTTACAACACATTTCACAGTAGACTAAAGCTTTGTCACCTGAGGTATAATCTAGATATATAATATTAATTGTGTATTATATAAATAGGTTTGTTGAAACTACGTACCTTGAAGCCAAAGACTCACTCATCTAATCACATAGTCACAACGTTTGTCACTTCCTCTATTTTTTATTTGTTTGTTTATTTTGGTTTTGGCGACTGGCCGGTACAGGGATCCAAACTCTTGACCTTGGTGTTACAAGGTGGTGCTCTACCCAATTGAGCTAACTGGCCACTCCTGTCATTTCCTTTAAAACCTGACAGCATGGGCAGCAAGATATAAAGTTGGTATCGGGTGGCTTCTCTAACCAGCAGGCTCTGCAATGGAGTTTAGTGTGCAGACTGTTTATTAGGGAGCGTTGTGGGTATCAGTGCATGTGGAGCATAGGGGGAGAGGCAGGATTGGACAGAGGGACAAGTCAAGCTGTTACGCAGTCCCTAGGATGGCCTTGGCTGACCACACAGGAAAGCTCTGGTGGTAGTAGGCTGGCCCATCAGAGACTTTCCAAGCTGGGCTGAAGATGACCAGACTTTTATAGCCCCTCATTGATCAATGAATGGCTGTGGGCTGCCCTGGGAAGGGCATGCCCTTGCATGAGGAGGTTTTTTGCAGCCGAGGCCAGCCCTGGAGGGACTGACAGCTGCCAGCAGCTGAGACAAGTCCTCGCTTGAAGAGGGAGCTAGGCAGCACATCACAGTGTCCACCACAGGTGGGTTGGTCTTAATTGACACCTGAGGACAATGAGTTGCTCTAATTGGGAATTCCACACCACGGATAGCTAGCATGTGATCAGAAGGGCCTCACTCTGGAAGGCTACTACTGTTTGTTCATCTATCTCTGATCAACACTTGAGGCTTTCCTAATTTGTAGGAGTATTGTAAATGTTTTTTCATTTGCAAAATTAGTGTTTGTTATTAGCTTGAGGGTGTTAGAAATGGGCTCCCACTGGTCACGTTACTGGGGTTTGAGATATATGTACCAGGGCTGGCCAGTTAGCTCATGTGGCTAAAGTGTGGTGCTGGTAACACCAAGGTCAAGGTCAAGGGTTCAGATCCCCATACCAGTCAGCCACCAAAACAAAACAAATAAAAATATATGCACCAACTCAAATATTTGGAGAAATCCCTCCACTAACATGAACCACATGGTAAAGCGATGGCTCTCTAGGCTCAGAGGGACATGTGGTTGCATCACTGGGTCATAGAGTGTATGTCCTTAATGTTATTGGATAATACTAAGCTGTTTCCAATGACATGTACCTATTTACAGTTCCATCAGACTTTTTAAATGTTTGACAGTCTGTCAGGTGTGTAGTAATATCTTACTGTGGTTTTACTTTGCAATTTCCCTACTTCTGGTGAGATATATTTACATGCCATCTGAATCTTCTCAATTACAAGTTGCCCATGTTGCCCCTTTTCCATTGGATTTCTTGTTTTTATATTGATTGCAAAAAACTCCTTACATTCTGGATAAGTGAACTTCCATTTTCTCCTATTCTGTGGCTTGTCTCTTTAGAATAATTATAGTAAAATTCGATGAACAAAAATCTCTTAATACAGTAAAATAAATCACACTTTTATTTAAGATTTATGATGTTGGGTTTTTGTTTAAGAAGAAATTTCTTACTACTAAGTTGTAAAGATATTCTCTTATGTTATTTACCAAAGACTTTATAGTTGTGCCTTTCATATTCAAATCTACAACAACCTGTGCATTGATATTGGGTGTATAGTGTGAAATAGGGAACCAATTTCAGGTTTTTCCATAAAAATATATAATTGGCTCAGAACCATTTTATGAAAAAGTCCACTCCTTCCCATTGCCCTGTAATAACACCTTGATCATAGACCAAGCATCCCTGTTGGGCATGCTGCTATGCTTGACATTCAACTTCATTTATCTGCTTCTCTATCCCTGCACCAGTACACACTGTCCTAATTTATATACATTTTGACATCTGGTGGAACAAGTCTTTCAAACTTGCTTTTCTTTAAAAAGAACATCTACACAATTCTAAGCCCACCCCTAGCAGGTCCTGAAGTAAAAATGCACATAGAGGCTACATACCATATATATGAATATTTAAAGTTTACAAATAACAAGGTCAAGAGTTTGGATCCCCTTGCTGGCCAGCCACCAGAAGAAAAAAAAAGTTATAAACAAAACTAAACATTTAAAATTTTATATCCCTTCCACTGAACCCCAGGCAGCCACTGATCTTTTATTGCTTTATTAGTTTTGCCTTTTCCAGAATGTCATATACTGGAGGGAAAAAAAATTGCCTAAATCTTTTTGTGGCTTAATAGCTCATTTCGTCTTATCACTGAATAATATTTCATTGTATGAATGTACCACAGTTTGTTTACCTATTCACCTATAGAAGGACAATTTGGTTTCTTTTAGTTTTGGGCAATTATGAATAAAAATGTTAAAAACACTCACATGCAGGTTTTGTGGGGACATAAGCTTTCAACCCAATTGGGTAGTGTGGTAAGACTATGTTTAGCTTTGTAAGAAACTGCCAAACTGTCTTCCAAAGTGGTTATACCATTTTGCAGTTTCACCAGCAGTGAAGGATCATTCCTGTTGCTCTGCATCCTCAGTAGCATTTGGTGTTGTCAGTTTTTTGCATTTGTAACCATTCTAATAGGAATTTAGTGGTATTTCATTGTTTTAATTTACAGTCCCCTAATAACATATGATGTTGAGTATCCTCCCATATGCTTCTTTGCCATCTGTACATTTTCTTTGTTGAGGTTCTGTTCAAATATTTTGCCCATTTAAAATCAGAGTGTTTGTTTCCTTATTGTGTTTTAAGAGCTCTTTGTATATATCGGATACAAGTCCTTTATCAAATATGTTTTGTGGGTTTTTTTTCTGAGTCTGTAGCTTATCTCTTCATTCTCTTTTTTTTTTTTTTTTTTTTTTTTTTTTTTTTT
>NW_007727615.1:6386-7834 GCF_000696425.1 Galeopterus variegatus | reverse complement strand
TTTTTTTTTTTTTTTTTTTTATCTTTTTTCGTGACTGGTAAGGGGATTGCAACCCTTGGCGTGGTGTCGTCTGCACCACGCTCAGCCAGTGAGCGCGCCGGTCATCCCTATATAGGATCCAAACCCGCGGTGGGAGCGCTGCTGCACTCCCGGCGCCGCACTCTCCCGAGTGCGCCACGGGATCGGCCCTCTTCATTCTCTTAATAGTGTCCTTTGCAAAGCAGAAGCTTTTTTATTTCAATGAAGTCCAATATCAATTTTTTTCTTTCATGGATTGTGCTTTTGGTGTTATATTTAAAAGCTCATCATCAAGCCCAAGGTCACCTAGATTTTCTTCTGTTATCTTCCAGAAGCTTTATAGTTTTGCATTTTATACTTAGGTCTAAGATACATTTTGAGCTAATTTTTGTGAAAAGTGTAAGGACGGTGTCTAGATTCACTTTTTTTTTTTTTTTTTTGCATGTGGATGTCCAATTTTTCTGGCACCATTTGTTGAAAAGACTGTTAAAAAAATATGGGAGTCCATTGATTTGGACTGAAGTCCTGCACAAGGCCCTGTGGAAGTTGATGAAATCGCTTTCTGTCAGACCCAGAAAAAATAGGGCTGGGAAAAGCATAAAGAAGGGGGTTTCATGCTTGCTTGTCTGAGATAAGAACTATTTTCCAAGGACTCTTTCTAAAACTCACCAGAGGTACTGGCCGGTTAGTTCAGTTGGTTAGAACACAGCCTTGTAACAGCAAGGTCAACAGTTCAGATCCCTGTACCAGCCAGCTGCCAAAAAAAAAATCAGAAATCCTTCACACATCTCCTGTGTATACTGCATGTGTGCACATGTTTCTTTTACCCTTCACTGAATGCATTCACAGTTTACCATTGTATTCATTCCAGATTATAATCCTATATTCTATTCATGAATAAACTCAACATATTTGGAGATATTTTTCTCTAACATGTTCTTACTAGGTTAACAGCCCCAACAGATTGAACCAAACCAAAATGGAGTCACTAATGCTAAATCCCACATAATCAAACTGAAACTTTAAGGAAGCAGGTAGACCACCAAACAGACAAGTTTTTCCTGAAAACAGGAGATACCAGTCTACCTGAGACAGTCTAAGAAGGAAGCCCCCTCTGCTTTAACTCTTACAAGAAAAGTAACCGGAATTTAACCGGTTTTTTTTTTTTTTTCTATTGCTGTTTCCTTGTTGCCACCTTACAAAACCCACTGTTCTGCCATTGCCCGATGGGAGCTCTCATTCTATTTTATAGAATGAAGGCTACCCTGACTCATGAATCTCAAATAAAAGCCAATCAGATATGTAACTAAGTTGGGCCGGCCCAGTGGCGCACTGGATAGTGCGCCGCTTGGGAAGCGCGGCGGCGCTCCCGCCCGAGGGTTCGGATCCCACATACAGACCGGTTCCCGCTCACTGGCTGAGCGAGGCGC
>NW_007727615.1:0-6288 GCF_000696425.1 Galeopterus variegatus | reverse complement strand
GAGGCGCGGGAGCAACACCGAGGGTTGCGATCCCGTTGCCGGTCCCCGGTCCGGTGCGGGCGCGACACTGAGGGTTGCGATCCGTTGCCGGACACGGAAAAAGACAAAAGACAAAAAAAAAAAAAAAAAAGATATGTAACTAAGTTTGCTGTAATTTTGTCTTTTGACAAGACTATTCTTTCATCATTTAATTGCCTTTCCTCCTTTGTCAAAGCTCAGTTGAAAATACTTGTGTGGGTCTATTTCTGGACTCTCTATTCCATTTTTTGATCATTTGCCTATTCTTTCACCAATTCAATAGAATACAATTATTAAATGTAGAAAAAAATGATAGACTTAGAAAACCACCAGTTTTCAACCATTCTTGATTCAGACAAGAATAATCAATGAATGCTAAATGGGAGGGGGGAGTTTGAGTCTATAGACTATCTTATTCATCATCAAAGTATCTCCCTACAAGATACTTATTAATTAGAAAGAGAAAAACAGTAACTTTACAATAGAGAAAAATGGTAGTCATCACCTTAACCATGTGATCAAAGCTAATATTGGGACAAATCTGTTCCAGATTGTAAGCAACTAAAAAGAATGTGATAAATAAATGCTACGTGTGATTCCGGATTGCATCCCGAACAAGAAAAAAATTTGCTATCAAAGGCATTGTTTAAAAAAATTGGCAAAATTTGAATAAAGGCTGAAAATTAGATAATATTTGTATCGATGTTAAATTTCCTGAATATGATAACTGTATTCTGGCTTGTTGTGTGTATGTGTGTGTGTGTGTGTTTGGTGGCTGGCTGGTATGGGGATCCAAACCCTTAACCTTGGTGTTATAAGCACCAAGCACTCCCAAGTGAGCTAACCGGCCAAACCCCTGTATTCTGGTTTTGTAAGAGAAGATGTCCTTCTCGGTAGGAGACACACGCTGAAGTACTTAATAAGTTTTTAATGTCTATATTTATTCACATTATACTGAAAATAAGCATACTTTTTTTTTTGTTTTTTCTGTTTTGCTTAAAACAAAATGTTTTTACATAAACATAAGATTTCAAAGTTTCAAGGCAGGTTTACTTACAGGAATAACCCCATCGATTTCCCTTTTTCCTAATTCTTCCCCCTTCTGGGGCAATGCAGTAAGAACCCAGTGGAGAGGCCTGCGCACACAGGGGACTACAGGAGAGGAGCCCCAAAAGTAGGATCTGAGAGCTCACACAGGAATAAGAGAGCTTCCCACCCCTGTGCCTTCTAAGAGGGAGAGAACCCTTTGTATTTCTGTCCTTTAAAATCCTCTGGAATGTAAACCACCAGCTCTGGATTTCAACCCACATTAAAATGTAAACACATACCTCTGGAGTGATAAATTTCATCCTATATTCTCCTATTATTTAATCTCCCTTTAACTTCCAAGGCTTGTCTTTTAGCCCAGGTTTCTTTGCTCAGAAAACCCTAACTGTCCAGAAACATGAAAATATTTTTCTCTACAATCCCACACTATTTAGGGGTAAAGGGAAATCATATCTGCAATCTGTAATCTGCAATATACATATACATATATATATCTATACATATACAAGAGTACTTGAGAAAGTTCATGGAAAGATTTGTATTATCTTTTTTTTTAATTTGGCAGTTGGCTTGTATGGGCATCTGAACCTTTGATCTTGGTGTTATCAGCACCACACTCTAACCAAGTGAGCTAACAGCCAGCCCCGTATTATTTTTTAATTTTATTTTTAAATTTATTTTTTAATTAAAAATAAATAATTTTATTTAAAATTTTATTTTAGGGGAAGAAGATATAACAACTATACTTTCATGAAGTTGTTACAACAAGCAAACGGAAAGGACATTCTTGGGGGGGAGGGGAGAGAGGGAGGAGGGAGGGAGGTGTCGGTGATGGGCCATAATAATCATATACAGTGTATATTGACAAAATAAAAATTTAACAAAATAAATAAATAAATAAATAGCAAGAAGAAAAATAAAATAAAATAAAATAAAATAAAATAAAATTTTATAAACTTCTTGATAGATAGATAGAGTAAAGCATAAAGAACAAAATTTTAACAATTAAGGAAACTGCATGAAGGATATACAGGAGTTCTTTGAACTATTCTTAGAAGTTTTCTGTTGTTTGAAGTTATTTCAAAATCAACATTTAAAAATATAAAATAAAATATGGTGGCAAAGAGAAGAAGTGCCCTATTGGAACTAGTGAATGCTTACAAACATACTTACGTTGTAAGTACAGTCCACATATACATACATGGGGCTTGCAGGTCAGCGGGTTTGGCTCAAGGGTTTCCTGGCTCTTCCTTCTGGTGCTCACAGTCAAGGGGAGTCCTAAGTGTCTGCAATGAATCTGATGAGTGGGCCCATCCAGGGCTGCTGAGGAAGCCAACGTCCAGAGGACAGAAGCCAGCCAGAGTGGGGGTAGAGGAGGAGGTCTCCCCAAAGAATGAATGGGGCAAGTGACAGCTAGGGCGGGGTGATAGTAACAGTTCCAGTTTCCTGAGACTAAGGGCTTGTGATATGGATTAGGTTTGTGTGTGTGTGTGCAGGGAGGAGTTCATGATGTGAAAAGTGCCTGGCACATAAAAGGAATCTCTAAATACCGTATTTGTGGAATAGATGGGAAATGATACTTTAATTCAAAATATACTGTAATAACAGAAAGTCATGGGAAAGGTTTTATCCCCCTCCTTGAAATCAAGATAAAAATAATGCTCTTTATGGTGCAGGGTTTTTTTTTATTTGTTTCTAGAAAAAAAATCTGTGCCCTCTGCACCTAAGTGCATGCTTCCATTTTTTGGCTGAAAGGTTTAAAGTGAGCAATTACACAAAGGCTAAATAAATTATTTTCCTTTATATTAGTTTATATTACTCTAAAAAATTGTAATAAAGAGAGCAAAAAGTTGCTCCAAGTGTTTTGAATCTTTTTGATAAACATATATTTACTTCCTGTCTCTTGCCTTTTCAAACTTCTTTTTATTTTCTCTTTTTAAAAATGAAAGGTTAGGGCTGGCCCGGTGGCGCACTGGATAGTGCGCTGCTTGGGAAGCGCGGCGGTGCTCCCGCCCGAGGGTTCGGATCCCACATACAGACCGGTTCCCGCTCACTGGCTGAGCGAGGCGCAGGGGCAACACCGAGGGTTGCGATCCCGTTGCCGGTCCCGGTCCGGTACGGGGGCAACACTGAGGGTTGCGATCCGTTGCCGGACACGGAAAAAGACAAAAAAAAAAAAATGAAAGGTTAGCCAGTTAGCCCAGTTTGTTAGAGCATGGTGTTGCAACACCAAAGTCAAGGGTTCAGATCCCTGGACCAGCCAGCCACCAAAAAATGAAATAAATAAATAAATGAAATATTCAAGGGCTGGCTGTTAGCTCAGTTGGTTAGATTGTGGTGCTGATAACACCAAAGTCCAGGGTTCGATGTCTGTACCGGCCAGCCACCAAAAATAAATATATAAAAATGAAATATTCGAAACAAAAGAACCATGCTAACTGTGTAAAATCTGGAAAATAAAAGAACATAGCAAAATCAACTGCAATCTCTTCAGTAATAACCATTGTTTGCCCTTTAATTTTTAATGTACTTTTCCTAAGCATTTACGTCTCTTTGTCTATTAAATACATTTTAAAATGAGAACAGGAATCTTAGGGAAATAGAAGCTGTAATATAAAATATTTGCATGCTAAAGCACATGATGGGAATCTTTTCCCAAGCCTCCAGTTATTCTTAGAAACCGTTTCTATTGTCTCCTTGACTAAAAGGAAGTGCAGACACCATCTGCTCTTAGCAGGAGGAACCTGATAGCCCGTGGGTGCAGTGTGGGAGGAGAGGAGGCCTCATTCCTGATTTGCGTGCGGATTGATGTCTGCAGTGTCTTCTGTGTGTGCCTGATTGTGGCTCAGAATACAGGGCCCGCTGCTGGGCTATGTGCAAAATTCCATCCAGGGAATTTTCTGGAAAAAACAAGCTGTGGAGAATGTAGGGGGAAAATTCTGAGAACCAACAAAAGCAACTAAGTTTTCATTTGATTTTGTTGACAACTTGGAAACTGCTTGGAAGATGCAATATTTAAAAATTAGAAAGCTCATTTTCTCCCCTCCTTTTTGTTAGCAACACCTGAGATGTAGTGACGTGTTAAGTTTTTTTTTTTAAAGTAAATAACTAAAATGGTACATTTTTATCATCACTCTTGAAAGCAAAACTATGTAATTTTCAACATCCATCAACATCCATAACTTTATTGTCTTCAGAATATTAATGAACTTTTGTTTTTTAAAATATTAAACTTCGTATCTACTTGGAGTAATGTAAAATATGTTCTTTGACTCAGCAGTTTTCTTCTCAGAATCACTTGTCTCCAGCCACAGGTTGGAGCAGAGGATGTCATGCAACCATTGATTTAGGTGCTTCAAGCCCTTTGATGAGAATCCTTGGACATTGTTGATGTTGGTGTAGGCTCATTCTTTGCTCCTCAGGAAACCTAGTTATCTAAGGTATTAACGAAGGAGAAGAGGGTAACATCTATATCTGTTATAGACTTCCGTATAATGAGATACTAATACATCCATTAAAACGAATGCACTAGGGCCGGCCTGGTGGCGCACTCGGTAGAGTGCAGCGGTGCTCCCGCCGAGGGTTCGGATCCCATATAGAGGCCGGTCTGCTCACTGGTTGAGCGCGGTGCGGGCACAACACTGAGGGTTGCGATCCCATTACCGGTCACAAAAAAAGACAGAAAGGAAAAAAAAAAAAAAAACCGAATGGACTAACTTGGAAAAATGTCATTATTTTATTGCTAAGTGAATAAAAATAGCTTACAGAGCAGTAAGTACTCACTGATCTCATTGTCATTAAAAAAAAATGATCTTGATATAAAAAAAGCAAAATGTTCAGAAGCACGCACAAACAAATTTTATAGGGCCTAACTCATTAATTTTTTCTTTTTCTTTTTCTTTTTTTTTTTTTTAAAGATGACCGGTAAAGGGATCTCAACCCTTAGCTTGGTGTTGTCAGCACCACGCTCAGCCAGTGAGCAAACCGGCCATCCCTATATGGGATCCGAACCCAGGGCCTTGGTGTTATCAGCACCACACTCTCCCTAGTGAGCCACAGGCTGGCCCTCATTAATTTTTTCTTTCATGACTTCCAGTCTGTCAATTATAAAAATATTTGCCCTTGTTTTAATTTAATACTTTCAAGTTGGTTTTTTTTAGATTTTGGTTTTCTGTTTTACATTTAAAGCTTCTATCCAGCTGGAATTTCTTTTGGCGTGAGAAGTAAGGTAGACATGGAGTTTTCTTTTTTTCCCCCAAGTACTAGGGCAGCCTAGAAATACTTGAAAGTTATTTGAATTTCTCAGGAAAATAGCACATAGTGAAAATAGTGAAAAGTTTTAACGGAAGAAAATTTCCAGATCCCTTTAAATATCTGCAGTTTTATAAGTAGTGAGACGTAGAGGAAGAAAATGTCATAGAACAGACAATTAAGCTAATCATTACCAAAGATAGAATCATGTCAGGACATTACTTGAATAGAGAAAAGCCACAACACTTTGAAATTCTGATACATACTATTTTGGCATCAAAAACTCCAAGTTGGTAATGCAAAAAAAAACCCTTTCATTGCCTTCATCTAATTTTGCTCTCTGGCTTTGAGCCAACAGGATGCAAGGCAGCTAACTAACATGTGTTTCTTTTACCCATTTGTTGGGTGAAAACATATTGCTGGACAGATTTGAATCACTAGGAAGATTAAACTATTCTCAGACACTTCAGCTACATCTACTCATATATGACATTGAATATATTAATTATAAATCATTTAATATATATGATAAGAAAAATAATCCTTTTCTTATTAAGTAAGTTTCACAGTATTGGAAAATCTTCAGTATTAGACTAATAGCATAATGACTACCACCCTTGGTTCTTCATGAGGTTTTATTAATGAGGTCAAGCATCTTTTATATGAGTATTTGCCTCTTTTGTCAATTGCTTGTATAAATTTCTTTCTTTTTGGGTTTTTTTTTTTTTTGGTGGCTGGCCGGTAGGTGGATCTGAACTCTTGACCTTGGTATTATAACACTGTGCTCTAACCAACTGAGCTAACCAGCCAGCCTAAACTTCTTGCCCATTTTTCTATGTAGTTGTCCAGCTTTTTTCTTTTTTTTTTGTCCTTTTTGAGACCGGCCGCACCGCGCTCAGCCAGTGAGCACTGTGAGCGCACCGGCCACCCCCATATAGGATCCGAACCCGCGGGGGGAGGGGGGGGGGGGGG
>NW_007727614.1:348652-394053 GCF_000696425.1 Galeopterus variegatus | reverse complement strand
AACAACCTGATCCAACTCTCCTGACATCATCCATTCTCCAGCTTCTTGATCTGCCAACTCTCCCTAAAATGTGTTCTTTGCTTCAGTGCCTCTGGTCCTTTGTATGTACAGTTCCTTTCCCCGGGAAAAACTTTCCCTAGATGCCTCCTCTTTCAGGAACCAATCTAGATCTCTCTCATGCTGAGCATCACCCCCAGGAGAGAGTCTTTGTCTTCCCATTGCTGTTGGCTGTTTGGGGTTACAAATATGACTGCATTCAGTTACAATCAGCTACTTGGGGTTCCAAATCATATTCTGCAGCTGGATACAAACTCCTTGAAGGCAGGGATATGGTGTTTGCACCTGGTTGATAAAATTAACTGCTTAATGACCTCAGTCAAGTCTTCGGGCAGAGCTACTGATTCTTACTGCCAAGTTCAGCTAAATTTCATGGAGCCTTGAAGTAGCAGCAGGGAGAAGCCTGATATTGGCTTCTAGAGCAGTACTTTTCAATGCTGGCTTCCGTTTGGAGTCACCTGGGAAGCTTCAAATAATATCAATGCCTGGGTTCTACTCCTAGAAATTCTGAGGTCGTTGGTCTTGGTTGTAACCTGGGCATCAGGATTTGTACAGTCTCCCAGCATATTCTGTCTAATGTGCTAGAGCTGGGATCCACTGAGCTGGTGGAAGAGACGCTTGCTTATCCTATCATAGGCTTTATAGCTTTATTTCCAGCTCTCACTTTTTCTTTTCTTTCTTTTTTTTTTTAACATCTGACTTTTGAATGTCCCTTGGACTGGGTGTAAGAATTAATTAAAATAATTATGGTTGCCTTGTACTTACTGTATATATTTTGAAATTCTATTGCTCAAACTAATTTTTCTGTGAACTTTTAATGTTATTAGAGGATTTAGCATTTGATGAGGATTTCCTGCCTTGATTATTCTGCATCTCAGATGTTTCTATTTTGAGAAGGTAGAACTGTATAATGATACACATGGAGGTCCACAAAACCTATTGTTGTTCAAATTGACCATCACCTCCTTATTCTTTTTGATAGCTACTTGTACAATCAGGCATAATCTCCCAATGTTGCAAATTTATTTCATGTAATTGGGTCCCACAGATACAGAGTAACTATTCCAGGTAGAAACATGAGGCAACTGGATTTGCCCACTTGAAGGACCAGGAGGCCCATTTACTTGTTTGAAGTGCAGTTTTACCTGAGATTTACTTTAGTACTGTGCATGATGATTACAAGCTAGAATGTCATGTTGATCTTAATGTCAGTGCCAGAATTTATCACCAAATTCCTCTGCCTTTGGTGTGAGAATCTCCCCTTTGGTTATTTCCCTGTCTTACGGCTAATTCTCTAACTTATTTAGCAATTTAAAGTCATGCTTTAGTTGCTGCTTAAATAAGTCTTGGGTCTCTAGGAGGTGCCCAGTTTCCTGTAGCAATTCAGGCCTTTGGAATTGCTTAGACTGGGATTCACATCCTGTCTCTTGCTCTGATTATTTCATCTCCATGATCTTTGGTTTCCCCTCTGGTGTAAAATGGAGATAAAAGAATATAACCTAACAGGACTGCCCCCTCTGCACATTAAAAGAAACAACAACAAAAACAGATGTGCCTAAGGCCACATCTGATTCATAGGGAACCCTTCCATAGTTAATAATAGGTATTATTTAGTTCTATCTTCTAAACCCTCAGTCTCGAGTTACATTTTTCCAATTATTGATACCAGTTAAAGGAAATTTGGGGTGTAAATGAATTCTGCCATGCAGGGCTTCGTTTTAAACTGTTCTGAGCAATTCCAAAGATGTTTTGAATAATAAAGAACATTCCTTGGGCTACGAAATGGAGTGGGGGGGAAATGGGGAGGGAGAGGGAGGTTGGGGATAATTGGGTGGGGGACACGGGGTACAAATGCAATTTGTGGTAATGGGCATGCTGCCAGTATGAATCTGGCCCTCACATCATGGGCACGAGGGGTGACAATCAGCTTTGTATCTCATAAATATTCATAGAAAAAGAAAAGAATCCACATGTTTTCAGATACCATCCCCTTGCAGATCAAGGATGACCACTGGACTCAGCCAAATCACATAGCAACTAACTCATGAAAAGGAAATGGACTGTCACCTTCTCCATAGTAAGTTTCCTGTAATAATGAGACCATGGCCTCATTTTTATGATCAAACTCAGGACGACATTTGGAATCCCCAGGGAAGTTTAATTTCGCTTTCATGAAGCTGCTGAAATATAAGCCAAAAGTCATCATCAGTGATAAAAACATGGGCTTAGAATTGAGATATACCCTGAGTTAACATACCTGTTAAACACCAATGTTCTTAATGCCTAATTAAGCACTGAATCAGAGAACAGCACTGAGTTTGCAAAGATTGTAAGATTCTTCTGGATAGATAAAGGTAATAAGCTGTTTAAAAAAAGATTTTGCCATTTATTCAATAGGTGTCCACTAAATGCTACAGGAGATTGACATCAGTGACAGTCATTTAGCTTTTTCAAAGTTCTGTCGATATTTCCCCAGTCCCTGCCTCATTGTGCACAGGGGGCTCTTCCGGGTCTGGCAGATCTGGACCAGGGTAGAGGAGGGAAGCTGTGGGAAAATGAGGAGATGTGCCCTTCACCTGCCCCTGGCCCGTCTTTTGTGACACCCCCCCACCCCCCCAGTGCTGCATGCTGTGTGGGCCTGGGGAAATCCTCAGGCCTTTGGCAGATGCCCAAGGTCTGCTCGCCATTTTGAAGTGTGAGTGGAAGTTCCAGTAGTGAGCCTGACACATTCCAGAAGGTTCCTGGAGCTGCCAGGGTCTACTTGATTGGGAGGATGGAGGCTGAAATAGTATCAGAAGGTAAACTGCAGGTCTGAAGAAATCAAAGGAGAAACATTTCTTGAGGGCACAATATCTCAAAAATGTCGCCAATATTTAGACCTGGGGAATATGACTTTTTTTTCAATGATGAAAAATTGTGGAGAGGAATAGAACCTCTCTTATCTACAATTTCTTCTTCTTACTGTCTGTGCATTATTGCTGCTGTCTGCCCAGTTCTATCTACTGCCCCCTCCCCACTCACCCCATTAGAGTGTCTAAGTATTATGGATGCTCATTTGGAGTAAGAATATAATTATCCAAAGTGAAGAAATTTCGAGCAGAAGAAGGGGGCAGAAGCTCTGTGCTGCATATTTAACACCTGAAGCAGTTTCTTAACACCTGCCATATTAATGGCAACCTTCCCCTCTCACCCCACTATCCTTTTACAGAAGTTTCCTTAATCTTTCCAATGAAGCTAAGTGCTCTCCATCCTGGTCATTAACTAGTAATTATCCAGGAAACTTTCCGTCTTGATTTTCTGAGCTGACTAAAGGATATGGCTGCCTGCCAAGTTTCTAAAAATTATGTAAGAAGCTGGGCAAGGGAGAGGGGGGTGGAGTATGAACTTAGTGAGGGTCTTCAGAGTTCATGGGCCTCACTGACTTCCTGGTCTTTTTCTAGGCAGTTTCCTTCTCCTTGAAGCCTATAGGATCATGAGGATGCTTAGGTTACTATTAGGATACAGAGATGATACTATGGTAGATATTTGTGTTTCAGTTTCTCAGTATTCATCCTTCTTCTTTCTTCAAATAAGGCATAGCAGCCCACCAGGTTTTCTTTGTGAGGCCACCTTTCCCCGCCCTTAGTCCAGGTGGTTCTCATGGGTTTCCATCTCTAACCACAAAGGTGGGTGGAGTTTGTGACCCATGACTGGCCATAGTAACTGATCTGATAATGGGCATACAACAGAGGCCTAGTAAATAGATTGATTCTATTCTTCTAGTGCGATTGCTTCAAAGATGATAATATGACCATTGGTTCTATTAGACTGATAGGTTTGGGGAAGCTACTGAAAAGAGACAGCAGCATCATTTCTGCTGAAATTGAACCTGGGAGAATGTAGGCTTGTAGTTGCTTACAGCCATTTTACTACCATTCGAGCCCAAGAGTAATGCCAACTACATGTAAGAAGACCCCAGATATGGACAGACTAGATCCACTGATATCATGTGGGTCCCTGGATCAAGCCACACCTCAAGTCAGCAACTCTTGAATTTAGTTATGTGAGCCAATATATATCTTTGCTTGTTTAAGCAAATTTGAGTTGGTTTGTCACTTGTAACCTAAATAGTCCTAATGATACAAAATTACCTGCCAAAGAACTTTCATGTGTATATCACATTATTTTTCCAGTAGAAAGGGTGGCTTCTCATAGTGTTAGAGTAAAAATAAAACTAAAAAAAAATTGGCTAATGTCTTGGTTGTTCAGTTGAACTATTCTCTTTCCGTTATGAAGATCCATTAAGTCTATTAGAGAAGCATCTGTTGTCTTTATTTTTATTTGTTTTACCTGCTTCATCATTAAACATCTATGTTATGTTTTGTAATTCCAAAATGAAAAGCTCCAGCATTTTGGTAGTTTATGTACTTTCTGAAACAAGTCCGTGATTGCTGAGAACAGTTCACCAGAACATGGAAACAACACGCTATCTTATTCCATGGCTTCTTTTATTTAATGTTAGAAAGTGGTCTCAGTGCATCAAAAAGTTCCCCTTGTTGAGTAGAGTTCATAAATGCACCCACGTATAGTTGGGAATTCAGTGGAAAAATAATTATTTATTTAATGAATTATGTTGCTATAACTGTACTGAATCATGAGAAATAAGTCTACCTCACACCAAAGCAGAAGAATAAATTATACATGGATTAACAACCTACATTTTAAAAAGGAAAATCATTAGAATAAATTTGAGGATTATGCTTATAAAATTGTGTGGGTGGGAAGATTTTGGATGGATATTAGATTTGACTACAATATGGCAAATGGGAGAAAGGCAACATACTTGACAAGCAGAGAATTAAAATTCTAACATGTAAGGAACGCTCATAAAAAATGTAACCAACTCTATAGAAAAATAGACAAAGGACATAAAGAGGGTAGTTATAAAAGATGAAATACAAATGATCAGTAAACATGAAAGGATCTCTAGTTGTCTAGAAAACAGAGATCAAAATTTATTTAATTTTATTTTCCATATAATTGGCTTGCCAAAAGAAGAAGAAAAAAAAAAAAAGATTGATAACAACCAGTGCTTGGGAAAGTATGGAAAACCTAGCATTTGCATTAATAAAATGTAGATGGAAATTTGAATTTTGATCGCCTATTTTTAGAAAGTAACTTAATACTAGCTTCTAAGATTTAAAATTTGCATACCCCTTCAAATCACTAATGCCACTTTGGGAAATCTTTCTTACGGAAATAGGAATATCAATATTTAACAATATGTATATAAGGATTTCTATTACAACTTTGCTAGTAGACATAACGTTGAGAAACAATCTGAATTCCTGTGAATAGCAAAATGATTGCATAAATTATGAGGCATACATAATATGAGTGCTTATGAAAGAAATACAAAAACAAATCCTATATATGCATATTGATATGGAAGGATGTCCATGATAATTTTCATATTAAAAAACAAACAGAAAAACAGAGAAGTTTGTGAAACAAAACTATGGTCATCGATTGCATAGAGGAGTAAAAATAAAGATGTGTAACTACTTTTTTTCTTTTAGAATTATTTGACTTGAAATCTTTAAAAACAAGCATTTAAACAATTCTTTTCTATGAATGCATTTTCTCTTTCTCAAAGCTATTGTGTAAATTGATCATGAAGGTCTCATTCAAGTCCATTAACAAAAAACAAACACTTGTCTTTCTGAGTATTTAAGTTGTTCTTTATTTCTCTAAATCAAAACAGCAGAACAGAACAATGGCCCTGTTGGCACTCTTAACCACTTTAGGCATTTTCTTTTTACTCTTTTTAAAGGTTCTTAATGGTACAAGATATCTTACTGTTCCAGAAAGGGCTGTCTCTTGACTTTGATTAATTTTTTAGTTACTGGTTTGGCCACTCTGGAGTGTTTGGCTCTACCACTCTGGTGACCACATCACACATTCAACTGCTTTCTAGGTCCAACTGCAATTTACTGGTCGTGTATTATTTTTTAATAACACGCAGAACATCATTTTAATGTCTCTGAACCCCAATTTCCTCAACTTTAAAATGGGCTCGACGATGTCTACTGCATTTACCTTGAGATCAGAGGGACATAATGATGTTGAAAGCCATGCAAATATTAGAGGGTAACCCACACTGCCTCTTCCTGGACGATTTACTTTGTAGTTTATCTTTCGTTTACTCAACAAACTGATTTTGAATCTACAAACCGTAAACCTGAGATCAAAGAGAAAAAAATACGAAGAACAAGATATGGACCCTGCCATGAGAGAAGGATATCTGGTAATGAAGATACACTGCACCTCACTGAATTTGATGTGCACATTTTTTCACCTTTTAACATCTGTGACATGTGATATCTTAGAAAAGATGGTGTTTTATGATGGTATCTTTTATTTGCTGTCAGCCAGAGGGCAGTGTGGCATAGTTGTCATTGTGCATGTGTAGACTTGATCATAGGAAGTGGGCCATTCTGCAAATGGAATGCATAGTTTCAAGAAATATGCTGTGAATGCCTTTATAGAAAGTAGTCTGTCACCCCAAATGGAAAATGCAGTTTGCAAAATTGCCCATCTGAGTTGATATTAGAAAGTACTGAATTGCATCAATTTTGCTTCTCCAGTGGGCAGACTGCTTTGGGTGAATGCTTCTTTGATTTTAGTTTGGAGGGTACAATACTTTTACAGGTATGTATAAGTTGAGGCTATAGGGCAGGAGAAGGGGGTGCAGATGATATCCCCTTTTTAGTATTGGAGTTCCTTTCTGTTTGCTTTCTGTTCCTGCCAGGACTAGCCAGCAACACCCTTAACCCTGGTAGTGGCAGTTGGTTCCAGCTTCTAGTCTATCCTCCCACCCCTGTAGCACCCTAGAGCAAGATTATGGCTTTTCCTCAGAGATATTGATGCTAGAAGGCAGCACCCCTTCCTCAAAGGTCTGGGCTTCTACTCTGTGGGGGACACTCCTCCAACCTCCTAAGTTGTAATGATCAAAACTACTTCCCTTTGTTCCACTAGCCCTTTGGGAGGTAGCTGCTTCCTGCTTTCACTGCCTCTTGTGTAGAGGTGCCCTTTCTACCTTTTCAGTCCCTCGAAGCCCGTTTAACCAATTCCTTCTGTTATATTCCCTGTTAAAACCACTGTAGTGGTTTCTGTTTGCCTTTCTTGACCCCAACTGGCTCAGCACTGGAAAGAGGGAGCTCCCAATTTTATCAAGTTGCCATGGCTCCCTGAAATTTATGTAATCTTTGTAATTTTTTTTTTGAAATTTATGTAATCATTGGTAATCTTTTCTGCTAAATCAACAATTTTCAAAATGAGCTCTGACTGTCTCGGAGCAAACCATCTCAGTGTGATGGAGGATTGAGGGTGGGTGTGGGGAGATGAGCAGGAAAGTTCACTTTTCTTCACCACAAATAGCTTCCCTTTAATTTTTTCCATATCATGTTTTTTCATGAGATCTTATATAAAAGTGTGTTCTCTCTTCTCCATTGATTCACCTTAGAGGAATATAATAAGGTAACATTGCCTAGCTATTTGATTGAAGTTGTCTCTTTCTACCCCCACCAGAAATTTCTCCCTGCTCTGTGTCAATAAATTTTGTTTGTGTTTTTCTTAACTTTAGGGTTCTATGTTACATTTTTCTTCCCTACTAAACTGTCCTCTCCAGGAAGGCAAGAAGCAGCTCTGTATGGTTGATGAGCCCTGAACCAGAACATAGGAGTTCTTAGAATTAGTCCTTACGTACTAATTATGTCTGGATTACTGTGGACAGTTACTTAACCCTCTTTTAGCCCCTTGCTTTATTTTAATACAAAGATAACAATGGCTACTTTATACAAATTGCATGATCATTTGAAGCCTCAATAAAATACTTATTTTGTTTTATTATTATCAGTTGTTTTGTAGACCTCCCCATTGTATACAGCCCATTGTTTCTACCCAGTTGGCCCTCAGTAAATGCCTGTTGAATAAAATGAACTGTTTCAGTTACTGTTGCTGTGTACTAAACCATCCAGAAACTTGGTGGCTTAAAACAGTAACATTTGGATTTTTCCCTGAATTGCTATATGTTTTGTTTATGCATTCAAGGTATAAATGCAGCCTTTTCTTTGTAAAAGCAACCAAGCTATAGACCTCTTTGGGTAAACTTGCTGTGTAAAAATAGGATATATATATTTTAGTACTCATACTCAATTAACTATACACACTTAGATATTTTATCAAACATATTCACAGTCAGCGGTATTTTTTTTAAACTCTTATAAACAAATCAAAATCATTGATTCCACCTAAATTATGTTGGTATCCTGCTAGGTGAAAATGATACAGCTGTAAAAGCTACATGAAATCTAGCTTCCAGATGGAATTCCCTTCTTGCCAATTTTGGGAATGCTCTAAAATGTTTCCCCTTTAGAAACCACCTAGGTGAAGTGAAAATTTACTCTCGGAAAATTATTGGAAAGAATGCTTGTGAAATGTGAAGGCATGACTTTCACATGGACGATATAGACATTCACAGATGTTTTTAAAAATGCCTTTGGGATACCTACTAATAACGCAAGTTCTCATTGTGTTTGCTATTTTCTGCAAAATAGAGAATACCAAAAATTGATTTTACCTAAAGAATATATTTCAAAATGAAGTTTTTACTGTAAGGTAATTGCAGATAATGTGTAATAAGAGGTCAGGAGAGCCCCTTAAATTTGGATAGCATGGTTAGTTTTCAAAGCATGTCATGACCTCTTGTTTCTATAATTCTCAAAAAAAAAAAAAAAAAAAGAATTCTCAAGCAACAAAAGAACAAATAAATAAATGGGATTATATTAAACTAAAAAGCTTCTGCCTAGCAAAGGAAACAATCAACGGAGTGAAAAGACAACGTAAAGAATGGGAAAAAATACTTGCAAACTATACATCTGATGAGAGATTAATACCCACAATATACAAACAACTCAAACAACTTCACAGTAAAAAAACAACCCAATTAAAAATTGGACAAAGGAGATGAATAGACATTTTTTGAAGGAAGATGTACAAATGGCCAACAGGTACATGAGAAGATGCTCAACATCACTAACTATCAGGGAAATGCCAATTAAAACCACGTTGAGATATCTCACCCCAGTTAAACTGGCTATAATCCAAATCACTGAGAATAACAGATGTGGAGAAAGGGGAATTCTTCTATACTCTTAATGGGACTATAAATTAGTACAGCCGTTATGCAAACCAATACACAGGTTAGTTTCTTAAACAACTACAGGTAAATCTTCCTTACAATCCAGCAATCCCACTTCTAGGTATATACCCAAAGAAATGGAAATCATCATGTTGAAGGGATACCTGCACTCCCATGTTCATCACAGCTCTATTTACAATAGCCAAGACATGGAAACAACTAATTGTCCATAGATGGAAGACTTGATGCAGAAAATATGGCATATATACACAATGGAATACTATTGAGCCATAAAACAGAATGAAATTCTGCCATTTGCAGCCTGGAGAAAATTATGTTAAGTGAAATAAACCAGACACAGAAAAAGAAAAACACATGTCCTCACTCATAAGTGGGAACTAAGAAAGAAAGAGAGAAAGAAGGAAAGAAAGACCACAATAATACATTGAACTTACAGAAGGAGAGAACAGACCTAAAGTTACTAGACGTGGGAAATGAGGAGGGGGTGAGAGGTTAGGGAGATATTGGGTAAGGGACACCAAGAATAATTACAATCTGTAATAATGAACATGATAATAACATCGATTTGATCAACACATATTGTACACAAATACTGGTAATCAACTCTGTACCCCATAAATATGTATAATCAATTAATTAAAAAAAAGTTCTATGTATACATGAAAACAGTGTATGAGAGATAGCATTTCAAAACCATTGGACAATGATGATTTAATAAGAGGTTGCAGACAATAAAAAAATAAAATATAAAGTCTATTTAAAAATAAGTATATTTAAGGACAAGTTAAATTTACTGGGTATTTCATCCCAAACTTACCCTGCTATAAGCACCTTGTTCTTGCTCCCCTAGCTTGAGGAAATCCTCTGTTTTCTTAAGACAGATTGAATATTGAAATGTCCTATTCTCTAGTCAATCAATGAGGGACCGTTGCTGTCCATCAATTGATCCTCACTGGTAGTACAGACATCCCACATTGGTTTCAGTTCTTTGGTTTGTTAACTGGCTGTTCTTCTCATGAAAGACAAGTCATTTGCTGAGACCGTTTACTCAGAAATGGGAGTGGCTGGGGCTGTGATGAAAAGTGTGTGGCAGATGACTTTGCTCCATCTGCCCAATATTCCTATTTATACAAATAAATTTTCCCTGATAATTTCAGTCACTTGCTATATGAACTGTCCAACCTTCTTCCTTACTAGTGTTTGAAATGTCTTTAGAGAAAAAATTCTGATGATATGTTTATTTGTTAACCATTCCTAGAATCTGCCAGTTCCTTCTAAAACTTTTCTGTTTTAGCTTTATTCCACTCTGAGCATGTTGAAAAAAATTAAACATAACCACATCATTTTAAAAATTGCTTTAGTATGTTTTTCTCCCAATCTTGAACTCATCATAATTACCGTGTTTTTCTGTAAAATGTTCTCTACCTGACCCTCACGTACCTGTTCAGCCAGTCATTATCTTTCCAAACTCCATCTTAAGATATCACCTCTTTGCCATCCCTAAAAAGTAATTGCTCTGCCGTAGGCTGGCTTTGTTTCTACTTACGTTATTGCTCTTCTTGAAATGTCTATTTTCATGTGAGCTCCTTGAGGACAGAGTGTATGTCTTAGTCATCACTGTGTTTCCAATGCCTAAAACTGTGAATGGCGCATGGTAAAGGGCCCATGAACACTGGTTAGGATCGACACTCCTGTGACGCACTTATCTCCCTGTGCAGAGAGCCCGTATCTGATTCTTTGACTGTCTTTCTACCATCTGTATAGTCCCTACTGAAAACTAGTTTGTACTTTTTTCCTTGAAACTCTCTTTCCCCATTTTTCTAGAGGTTATATCACTTTTTTATACTCCATGTACAAAATCAGGTAGAATCATGAATAAAGATAACTAAGGTGAATGAGATTTGTCACACACACACACACACACACACACTCTCTCTCTCTCTCTCTCCCTCTCTCTCTCTATATATATATTTATATATAAACATATATATATAAATATGTATATATATATATATACACACACATATATATATACACATATATACACACACACACACACACACACACACACACAAGGGGTCTTCAAAAAGTTCATGGAAAGATTCGTGTTATCTTTTTTTTTTTGTCTTTTTTCATGACCGGCAACGGATCGCAACCCTCAGAGTCGGGACCGGCAACGGGATCGCAACCCTCGGTGTTGCTCCCTGCACCTCGCTCAGCCAGTGAGCGGGAACCGGTCTGTATGTGGGATCTGGGCCCTCGGTGGGAGCGCCGCCGCGCTTCCCAAGCGGCGCACTGTAGCAGTGCGCCACTGGGCCGGCCTGCGTGTTATCTTTTAAATCTATTTTTCCATCAACTTTTTGGAGTACCCTCATACATGTATGTATTTTTCAAGCACCTTAAAATCAGACTAAAGTCCCCTTATAAGAAAAATGGGGTCTTCAAACTGTAAATTCCCTGTACCAGCCAGCCACAAAAATAATAATTATTATTATTATTTATGTATGTGTGTGTGTGTGTGTGTGTATTTGTTCATTTTGTTTTTACTTCCATGATACATATCTTGAGAATAGTTTTTGACTTTTAACATGAAAATGAAAACCTAACATTTAGTTACTCAAAGCATATTCCTGAAGGGGAGCCAGGGAGGGTGGAGAGTGGTCTTAGCCATACTTTTGTCCATGTTAAGAGCTTTCAGGTGCCCTGGCTTCAGCAAAGTTCTTGCCCAAGCTGTGAGACAGTGCTTGGTAGTCCCGAGATGGGTTTTGCAGAAGCGGCAAAATTTTCTCCTCATAAATGTAAGAACAGACAAATGTACATTTCTCTGGGCTCATTCAGGAGAGATCCCACTCCGGGCTGTCCATGGTACATAAGCAGGCGATTGTCTTCGATTCTTCCCTTGGCTCGTGAGGCATGAGGAAATGGGACACAGCTGCAGCATGAGAAGGAAGGGCAGACATCAGGTGGTGCTGAACAAGAGCTGATGGTCATCTCATCAACATCTAGCCACCTGTCACAGAGATCTCTCCTCCGCAACCGTACCCACACGTGCTTCCATATGCCCACCTTGCCTCTGATGTGTTCTATGGTCACTCTTTTTTTTATGACATCTTGAAATATCTACTGAGCCCATACTCTGTGTCAGATAGGGTGCTAGGCACTGTGGACACCGTGCTGACCAAGTAACATTTAACTCCAGCTCTCCTAGGGTTTTCACTTGAGGAGAAACAGAAAGTCAAGAAATTTCATGTGCTCTAGAAAAAATAAAACAGTTATGTGGTACAGAGTGGCTAATAGGGGGTGAGGGTGGTGGGGACCACTTTAAATTTGAGCCAAGAATTTCTTGGTCATAAAGACAGAAGGTGTGGGCATTCTGCTTAAGTTTTTGCCTTTGTCTGTT
Source organism: Galeopterus variegatus (assembly GCF_000696425.1). NCBI lineage: Eukaryota > Metazoa > Chordata > Mammalia > Dermoptera > Cynocephalidae > Galeopterus > Galeopterus variegatus. The sequence goes on along the minus strand of NW_007727614.1, from coordinate 381,394 downwards.
CTCTCATTCATTCATTCATTTTTTGTTCATTCATTTCTTCATTCATTCATTCTATAAACATGAATGCTTTTCCCTATTTAGCTCATTGCCTGGAATTATTATGATACTGATTAGGCAGCCTTCCAAATCATTTAGCCCTGGGGATATATGCATTCATTCAACTCAACTAATTAATTTACTGACTTATTCAAGTACTGGGTTGGCAATTCTACCTGAACACAGCCATTAGTATGGGACACATGTTGATAAAAGAATACAGGACGGTGTGATTCACCCAAGGTCTCACAATAAGTCAACCCTGGCTCATATTTATGAACTGGATCAGAATCTAACAAACTGTCCAATATTGTTAAGCTCCTCACAATGTGATTTGGTCCATGGGCATGTCATTGGTACCAATTCAAAATGATTTTTTTCCTGACATGCTTACTGTGAAAACCTTTAAAGCTAGGGCTTGGAAAAATGCTAAGAAGAAAGAGGAGACTGTATTATAAATACAAAATGAATTTTATTTATTTAAACTAATTCCCTGACATTTGCTACTATGTAAGCAGCCCTCCCAAATTATTTTAGTTCCGTGAATGAATATATTTCATGGCTAGACTAGAGAAGCTCTTGAAGACTCTTTGAGATCTCCCTGGAGCCTATAAAAATTGAAATTAAATTCTTACTTCTGAGGAGGAGCATTTCTTAGAGGCCCAGCAAGTCTTTACAGATGCAATAATAATTTGCAGCTATTTGTTGCACATGCTCTGTGTGCTAAGTACAAAGTCAGGCACTGCAGCAGATGCTGTCGCTGTCCTGCCCATAGCCAAGCTCTTCTCTGTATTCCCCATTTCTGTGCAGCCAGCCTGACATCCACCCACCAGAACCTGTGTCTCTCTCCAAAGGTGTTCTCTGGCTTCTGGAACTCTCTCTGCTGAAGTGCAGAGCAGGCCAGAATACCAAGAGATTAACATATATACCAGCCACCTAGATCCATGAGTGGTGGGATTTGGTAGATAAATACCCACCTCTTTTGCTCCTCAAACAAAATAACTGAGGTGTATGTTCTACACCATTTCCCAAAGTCCCTGTGGGATTTAGCCCCAACTGCCCATGGTGGTAACTTGTTTGTCTTCCAAACAAATTTATTTGGATTGTCCTCCAAATAAATCACAGCACTGTATAACAACACTTTAATCAATGACAGATCTCATATACCGTGGTGGTCCCATAAGATTTTAATGTCTATACCATACAGCATAGGTGTGTAGTAAGTATACCATGGAGGTTATGTAAGCACACTGCATGATGTCTACACAATGAAATCACCTAATGACACATTTCTCAGAATGTGTCCCAATTGTTAAATGACATGTGACTGTACTTGCCTCAAATCTTTTTCTCAAAGCCTGCTTCTGGGGGAGCCAAACTGCGACAGGGACATTACATACTTTATTTCAGTTAATCTTGACCACTTCTCTAGGGGAAATGTCATTATCCCCATTTAACAGATGAAGAAACGTGGGTCCAGAGAGGTTAATTACCTTGCTCTCTTATTCCAAATCCCCTTTCCTTTCTATTTTATTGTGAAGGGACTGACCAAGGTATGGTCTTTCAGGAATGTGCTGCCATATGGTTAATAAGTATTGCAGCAGGAGAATAAATCGAATATGTATTAATTTGAATTGGTTTAGTCACGCTAAATAATGTGGGAGGTGGACTTTGTTTATTCATTCCACGAATATTTATTTTCTCCCACCAAGTTGCAGGCACTCTTCTCCTTCCTGACTGTACACTGGAAAATGAGAATATAGACTATCAGCACAACAGAATGCATTGCAATTTGTGACAAGTTCTTACCAGGGTATCAGAGGTTTCTGTGATGTTGAGATCTCATGCTATTATTAAAGAAATGTCCAGAAATGGCAAAATGATTTCCAAGCATCTACTTTGATGCCAGTTAGTTGGCTGCGTGTCAGAAAACAGAAACCATTTCCCTCTTCCTCTCTCTCCTCTTTGGACAGACGTTTACTATGTAGGTAGGAGATTTTATGTTTTTCTCTCAATAGAGTTGAAATACCTTTTGTAGGTAATGAATATCAGCCATCCAAATTGAATTTCAGTAAGGACTAATGACAAATATCTGAATATAATTAAGTACAGGGTCCACATAAACTTATAAAATTAGATGCAGGACCCCTTCGGAATGTACTAGTGCTGAGGAAGTGTTGAACATACTAAGAGGACATTTCCCCATACTTCTATTCAATTAAAAGGAAAGAGAGAGAAGGAGAGATTTAAATCAGCGGGAAGAAATTGGTGGTTAGCCTTGCTGGCATCTTAACTACAAGGAAACCAATATCCTGTCAGTGTTCCCTTCTGAATGCTCTGATGATTTCACAGTTGACTAGTGATTGACACCTTGCTTCAAATTACTCAGGATGTATTATGGCATTATCTAGGAAAACAGTTTGGCTCTAAAAAAAAGGCAGCCTGTGGACACAAAAGAGAAGCAGTCACAAAGCAGGGAGATCTCAAAAGGTCACCTGGCCATGAAAGTGCCATCTTTGTGTCAACATGGTGAATTCTACACACTTCTCCTTTTGTGCATTTTATTCTCTTTTTTCCGTTACCCATATTATGCTTTTCTTGCATCCTCTTTCCTCAGCTATCTCTGCATCAAAAGGCTATGTGCTTTGCTCCCAGCAATCTGCCCAGTCTTGCTCCCTGTTGGCTATCTCAACTTCCATGCAAAGTATCACCTGGTGATGGCAGAAGACATTGTCCTCCTTTGGAAACATTTTCACTTTCTGAGAAGTGCTAGAAGATGGAAGAATATTCAAGATCCAAAGGATGAGCCCATAATAGTGGAATTTCAGGCACTTTGAAAGGCCTCCAAGAATAGGGGTAGAGGTATTTCTGAAACAAATTTCTACCTAAGCCATTTGCTGACAACTGTTGACTGGCAACCCTGTGTTGAACACTGGCATATATTCTGTGGGGAATAAGAAAGAAGAAAAAGAAAGACACAGTCCTGACCCTAGAAGAGATTCCTGCTGGCTAGGAGATGTATGTAATATGCATTAGAGAGGACTGATGTTGAAATCTGTTCGTTGGCATCATCAGGGATGGGCTGAGTATAGGAGACAGGAAGTGGGGTTGGTCTGCAGTGAGACAGAATTCATTCACGGAGAGGAAGGAGGTGGTGGAACAGCACAAGCAAAGGCATGGAGGCTGCAACAAGCAGCACAGGTGCAGGCTGGGCACGTGGCTGAACCGAAAGCACTGCCAGGGAGCTGCGAAATAAATGCGAGTGGATGGCAAAGCCAAGCTGTGGAGGGCCATGGGTCTGCAGAGAAGACAGGGGCTTGAGCTTCTGAGAAGCAGGGCCACAGTGTGTGTCCTTAGGCAGGGGCTACCTGGCAACTGGGCAAAGAGTGGGTTAGAAGAGGGGAAAGAGAGAGATATGGAAATAGGGAGACCAGGGGTCAGGTGCTGTAAGAATCCAGCCCATAGGAACGTGGGGTGTTGGGCCTCGGTGATGCCAATGAGAATATAAAAAGCAATCACACTGGAGATGGAGAAGGCAGTAGAGAGAAGAGAGGAAGCTGATTCATGCAAATGGCCCTAGATACAACAGCACAGCATTTCTCCTAACAGTGATGTGCCAAGCACTGACTCTGTGCCCGGCCCTATGCCAAAGTCTTCCTGTTTTAACTTATTTCATCCTCAAAACAATGATATGAGGTCGGTTTATTATCCCCACTTTCCAAAGTCACAGATAAGTTAAGCAACTTGTTGTAGGCCTCACAGAGAAATCTGTCAAAACAACTCAACCGTCAGCTTGGCAAGTCTCTAATTCTTTCACATTTCTCAGAAGTAATTCTGTCTTTCTGTGCAATTTTGAATGAACTTCCCTTCCTCTCATCTTCTTACTGGATGCCTCTTTCAACCTCTTACTATAAAACTGAAGCCTGGTGTTCCCCTGGGATGCTATTTCCTTTTAACCTTCAGTGGGGGGCTGCTGCAGATTGGATGCCCCCCAATAAATCATTGAGCCTTAACCCCCACTATAACTGTTGAGGGTGGGAAATCCTGTTATGAGGCCTTGAAGAGGTAATTAGATTGCACAACCATGCTGTAGTGAATGGATGAAAAATGGTGGTCAGGAGTGTGGTTCTGAGGGCTTTAAGAGAAGAGCACATGAGAGGTCAGTCTGTCTGTGCTCCACCATTGGCTGCCATGTGAGACCCCTCTCACCGTTGCCACCACCAAGACCCCCACCAGATGTGCTCCCTGGACTTTGGACTTCCCAGCCTCCAAAACTGTAAGCAATAAACTTCATTTTCTTGTAAATCATCCAGTTCCAGGTATTTTGTTATAAGCAACAGAAATGAACTAATACAGGGGATGTGTGTCATTTCCCTGCTGCCAGTAGAGTGTGGGGGAGGAGCCAGACATTTGTCACTCTCCAGGGCCACTTTCCTGTCCTGCAGAAACACCACCAGGTCCCACCCTCAGTGCTTCCATCCGTGGTGGTCTAAGGTTTTCTCCCAGTGTCAGGATCCTGGCAGTCTTTTTCTTCCCTCTCATTCTTTGCCATCATTTTGGGGGATGCCACATCCTAGTGTAATAATTCTTGTCTTGCTCCAGCTCTATTTCAGCTGCCATCTGGGACCTTGCCTTCACCTAGAGCTTCCGCATTACTGTGATTCTGAACATTAAATTCCTCCTCTCTGACCGTGACCTCCGTCTCCGATCTGTTGTGTTCTCTCACTTCCACTGGTCGTATTCTTTGCCTTCTGTCTGTCCATGGCTTCTGGCAACGCTCTGTTCCCTCACACGCTTCCTGCCTGGTCTCCCAGTGCATCCCTAATCTCTGGATTGCTCAAGCTCTTTTTTCAGCTTCCTCATCCATCTTAGACCCCATGGTTGATCATATCAGCGATGGTCTTGTACATGCCCCCTTCTCTCCGGTTTTGCTCCTTTCTCTTATTTCTTTGTTGGTCTCTTAGTCCTCAGTCTTGGGGAAGCACTGCTGCTCACTTTTTCCAATTCTCCCCCAGAACTGTCAAGATGAAGATGACAGACTGGCCACATTTGTCCCACTGCATGTCTACTGATTGCTTCTCAGCTGGCCTTGTATCGCCTATCGGTAGTCCCCTGCCTCATCTTTAATCCATTTTTTACCACGTCCTTTACTGCTTCTAAACCCAATATCCCTTGCTTCACTCCATAAATGGTAGATGGCTGGCCAGCTGCCAAGAACACACCAACAAAACAAACAAACAAAAAAAGAAACAGAAAAGAAATGGCAGGTGGGGAAGAGTACTTATACCAACCATTGTGCAAAGTGTTTACACGATTGCATCTACTTGAACCTCAGCCTTTTAGGTAATGCTATCCCACTGTTTCATATGATAACTCTGAGATTAAGGTGGTTAATTTACATAGAACTTGAAAAAGCTTATATTTCATATGTTTGACTCCCAAGGCTTAAATCCCCAGTTACTCATAACCATTTCTTTTCCCTTGTTTCCACATGTAATTAGTTGTGAACTATTATCAAGTCTCTTTTCTCTCCATATCTGTTGAATATTTCCCACCTTTTCCTCTCCTCCTATTGTCCAAGTTTATTCTATTTCCTATGGTTTCTTTACCTACTTTTACTAACTTGCTTCTTACCTTACGTCCCAATCTTCTTTCCTATAACTAGACTTTCTACAGTGAAGTCCATGCCTTAAAATTTGGAGGCCCCTGGGCCTCTGCTTACATCATCTCTTCAGAGTCTTGTTCCCCATTGGTTTTTTAAACCCCACTGTTCTTTGAGGCTTACCATAAATACATTTCTTTTAGAAAGTTGCCTTGATCCTACACTCTCTGTTTTTCATCCCCAATCTGGGTAGGCTCTTTCTTGCCTCTAAACTCCTAAAATACCTTTCAGTCCTCTTGTTTATTGTCTTACCCATAACAGAAAGAATAGTAAGAATGTGGACTTTTGAGTCCACTCTGCCTAGATTGATCCAGCTTTATCACTTAACAGCTGTGTGAAGCCAGTTATTTAACATCTCTGAGCTTTATATTATTCATCTAAGTAACTAGAATAATGGGCCTGACCTTCAGGTTTATTTGGAGGGTTAGAAACAATACCAGGGTCTTCAAAAAGTTTATGGGAAGATGTATATTCTCTCTATATTTATTTTTATTATACATACATGTGGGTACAACATTGATTATCAATAATTGTGTACATTGTGTGGTGGTTAGATCAGTATAGTTAGTTTATTCATCATTACAATATGCAATCATTCTTTGTGTCTGTTGACCAATTCTTCATTAGCACCCCCCTCTCTCCCCCCTCCCCTTTTCTACCTCTAGTTTTCTAAAAGTTCAACGTATGACTGTAATTGTTGTTTCTTTCTTTCTCTCTGTCTCTCTTTATTGTTCATTTGTTTATTTATGTATTCAGCTCCCAGTTATGAGTAAGAACATGTGGTATTTCTCTTTCTAGACCTGGGTTATGTCACTTAGAATAATTTTCTCCAGGCTCATCCACATTGCTGCAAATGGTAGAATTTCATTCTTTTTTATGGCCCAGTAGTGTTCCATTGTGTATGTATACTGCAATTTCCTTATCCAGTCATCCATTGATAGACATTATGTTGGTTCCATCACCTGGCTATTGTAAATAGAGCTGTAATAAACATGAGAGTTCAGGTATTCCTTTGACCTGATGTTTTCCAATCCTCTGGGTATATCCCCAGGAGTGGGATTGCTGGATCATATGGAAGTTCTATCTGTAGTTGTTTAAGGAACCTCCATAATGTTCTCCATAATGGCCTCACTAATTTACAGTCCCACCAACAGTGCAGGAGAGTTCCTCTCTCTCCACATCCTCACCAGCATTTGTTATTCTCTGTCTTTTTTATAATAGCCAGTCTGATTGGGGTGAGGTGATATCTCAAAGTGGTTTTGATTTGCATTTCCCTGATGATTAGTGATATTGAGCATTTTGTCATATGCCTGTTGGCCATTCGTATATCTTCCTTTGAGAAATGTCTATTCAGCTCCTTTGCCTATTTTTTAATTGGATTTTTTTTTTTGGCTGTAAAGTTGTCTGAGCTCTTTGTATATTGTAGATATTAATCCCTTGTCAGATGCATAGTTTGCAAATATTTTCTCCTATATTCTCTTTTACTTCTATTTTTCCACAACATTTTCGAAGTACCCTTGTATATGACACAGCCCCTAACAGTGTGTTTGGCCCAGAATTTTGCCATTCAAGAGATATTGTTGAATGAACAAGTCTCTCTGGGTAGAGTAGGAGATGATAGAGAGTACAGATTATGGTACAGAGTAGGCATTCGAGAAATATTTGCACAGTGAAAGGGCTGGAATTATAGGAGGTAAACACCCACCATCAATTTCCTCCATCAGTTTTTAAATCTGTCCACCAGAAGCCAGAGAAGACTGAAATGAGACTGGGTGAAAGTCTGACTCATTTATCACCTATCAGAGAGTGACTTTTGCCTGGACACATCCCCTCGAGACAATAGAAAACAGCATGCTAAAATTGCATTTCAAGTGTTTGCAGGGACCACAGCTATCCTTTGTCCCATTTTCTGAGCTAAGGGTTACATTTACTGTTTCCCAAGCTTGAGAGAATTCTGCCCTTGCATGCATTTTCAAGAATAATAACTATTGGTCGTGCTACAGTGACTTTGCCAATTCCCTTAGCTTTCAAACTCTGCTGATATGAATACATACAGCTTTTAAAGGTTCCCTGACTTATTTCCTTTCTCTACTTCCAGTGTGCTTTTCCCTGCACAATGGTACCCACTTGGGTTTATTGATCAGATTTGCATATTTATTAAATAGCATGCTCCCCAAAGGTCAGTTTTCTGTCAGTTAAAGGAGGCAACATTACCTTATGATCTTTTCTTTCTTTTTCTAAAATAAAAATATGTCTGCACGTTACCGAGGGTGGCTTTGGAGTTCAGACTGCCTAGATCCGAATCCTGCATCAAGCACTTCTTAGCTTTATGAGTTCAGGCAAATTTATACCATTGGGGAAACTCAGTTTTCTTTTCTATAAAATGGGGGTGAGAACTAAATCTGTTTCATCAAAAATAGTGTCATTGGGAGAACTTAAATTAAGGCGATTAAAAGCTCAACAGAGTAAATCGTATATAGTAAGAACTATCTGTTAGCAATTAACATTTTATCATATATCTTTTATAACTAGCAACTTCACAGTTGATTTATGCTTTAGCTTTCCAGATTGTATTTCTATTTATTTATTCAACAGTTGTTGTTTGTTTCTGTTGGTTTGTTTTTGTTATCCATTAGGATGAAATTTTTACTTAATGGGTGAAGCTTCATGTTGTCCCAACTACCCCCCCTTCCCACCCTTGACATCCAGGAGAGAATACTGTGAGCAAGAGGAAATAGAATGGAAAACATCCCTTGCTCTATTCTGCAATGGAGATCTTCTCCCAACATCTAATTCAGTGGTTCTCAGCATTTTTTTTTTTTCTGCTTCAGCATGCCTAACATATTCTCATCACTATCTGTAGCTGGCTAATTCTCATGGGGGTACAGATGAAAAAACAAACAGAAAACTGCCCTAGTTCCAGGTCAGCTTCCAACCTACACAGTGTCTTTGTACAAATTAGGAAATGTTAGCCCTTTCTGAACAAAGGAAACCCTGTAGGTGCAAGGCTTGGCACTTTAGGTGCTTTTGTGCAAGAAAGAGCAGCTCTTGGGGGTGAGGGTGGGGATGGGGAGGTTGTCACCCTTGAATCTGAGCATGGACATTGGTAGCTGACCCTGGGTGGATTCAGTCTGACTTATACCTTGACTCAGCACAACTTTGCATGGAGGCCCTGATCAGGGTGGGGGGTAGGCCTATGTCCCCCCTCACCACAACAACTATGGGAATCACTGTTGGACCAGAAGGCAGCAGAGCTTCTCTCTTATTACTCTAGTAACATCCCCATTCCCCACCACCAGTGCCTTCCTCCAGGTGCCTCGACACTTCTCTGGAAGATGGATCTGCAAGAACTTTTAGAAGCTGTTGCACTTGAAACTTTTTCTTCTGGTATTAATGACATGGCAAGCTTTCTTCTGGGGAAGAATGAAGAGTGGGGTCCAATTCTTTTCCAAGAGAACTGCGTGAGTGTACAGAAAAACTGCATCCAGATGGGAGAGAATTTAATGCAGCTTATGAAGGAGAAAAAAAAAACCCAAAACCTGCATTTCTGAGCTGCCATAAATTTGTTCCCTCAGCAAACTTCTCCACTGTGCATTAGCCGCTCCCAGCACTCACACATCACGCTGGAGGAAGAGGACATGGCTGCCCGCCACTCACGTGCCAAGGGGAAGCCCTGTGCCCTGTTTGCACCAGCATGTGCTGTGACTTGTAAAGAGAATGAGCTGCTCTTGTCCAGGCAACTGTGTAACCCACAGAGATGAGTTCAGTGTGGCTGCTAGAGGCTTGCTGGCCAACCTGCTGAGAGCATGTTTCCAAACATTTGAGGAATGATTCTTGAGGTGGAAAATGTTAAATCCCACGATTCCTAATCAGCCTCACTTTCCAATTCTAGATTTTCAGGCTTTGCACACCCTCTAAAATCATATATGAAAGAAGAACATGCTCTTTGTTGCCTTCTACAAGGGAAATACGTTGCAAAAAAAGAAACTATAGGGGATCAAAAATGAGGAAAGGCAGAAAGGGGCTGCCTGTATTCCCTCATTACATTTGTGTCACTCAGTCTTGCAAGGAAAGTAAAGTGTCTGAAGCCAAATACATCTTTTATACAATTGCGATAAAAAGATCATATATCTAGATTTTGGACTGATTTGTTACTTCTACAGTGCTATGCTATACTATGTTATTATGTTGCTAGAATCCAAAATTTTAGCAATTGTACGATGCCACTGTAATTTTGTATACTTTTAGAATACAATCGTATATAGTATAATGCTTTATTACCCCTTAAAATTTGAATTCATACTTATTAAAAGAGTGTTTGGGAGGGCCGGCCTGTGGCTTACTTGGGAGAGTGTGGTGCTGACAACACCAAGTCAAGGGTTAAGATCCCCTTACCGGTCATCTTAAAAAAAAATAAAAAGCATTTGGGGGTTTATTTTAGATACAAACTTTTATAATATATTACTATTTTGCACACACAAAAGGAATATGAAAGTGTGGTAAATGAATTAAGGTGTTCCTGAACCTTCATGAAGTCTGAATCTTCCAAATCATTGAATTGCTGTTCAAAGTCATCGATAGTCATGTTTTCTTTCCACATAGTATTAGTCTCTGTGACCAAAAGAATTGGTGATGTGTCCTTTCTTCAAAACAAAAGAAAAATACAGTATTGTTTTCAAATTGTAAAGCTGTTTCTGTTTGGTTTGGTTTTGTCTCCCCAGCAAGTCTATAGACTCTATGCACACGGTCCAGTTGTTACATCCTTATTTTAGTATCTCCCTTGTCTGGCAGGGTTGTATTTGGCTGCATTTGATTTCCAATACATATTCATTCAATTGGATTGCTGGATCTTATTTCAGTAGCAGAGAAAGAAAATCAGCAAGATCTCCTTGTAAAGTATTTCTCCAGTTTTGGAGTCCTGCAGATAAAATTGTAGGTCTTCAGGTGTTAGAAAAATCTGGGTCATATGCCTCTACTTGGGAACATGAAAGGGTTTTGATAAATGTTTGGTTCCAAGATGGTGGCATTTCTCTTGGCTGGTAGAAACAGGCTCTAATATGTATATATTAGAAGAAAAGGGCAAGAATTCCAAAGTACTCATTAGACTATCAATAATATGCTTGTTCTTTGAAGTCTAACTTAAATCCTTCTTTCTCTATGGCACCTTCTAGAATTCAGTTTGCATTGATATCTACCCTCTGGATTTCCGTAGCATTTTAGTTCCTTTTGTTTCTTTATCAGATTCCATCTTTGGATACCTCTTATACTATAAAACGATTTTATGGGCATGTATGAGTCTTTTAATTGGAAGTAAAGATTTGGATGAAAGAAGTTTGAAGTCATTGCCCCAAACACTTGTCAGCGAATAAATAAGGAAGTGAGACAGGAGGGGAGAAAGCCAATAGAGGGTACACTGATGCATGAGTTACTTCCATGGGCAACTGGATTCATTTTTATTAGAGACTATGGTAGGCTGAATTAGGACCCACAAAGAGGTTCATGTCCTAATCCACAGAACCTCTGAATATATTTCCTTACATGGCAGGAGGGACCATGTGGATGTGGACTAAGTTAACAATATTGAGATGGAGGGATTCTGGATTATCCAGGTGGGCCAAATATAATCACAAGGGCCCTTATGAGGGGAAGGCAGGACAGTCAGAGTCAGGGAAGGCGATGTGACAACGGAAGCAGAGGAAGGGAAGGAGATGCAATGATGGAATCACATGTCGTGGTGATGTGAGGAAGGGGCCACGAGTCAAGGAATGCAGGCCACCTCTGGAGGCTGGATCCTCTGGGAGTAATGCAACCCTGCTGAGGCCTTGATTTTGGCTCAGTGAAATTAATTTCAGAATTTCCACCTCTGGAACTGTAAGATAATACATCTGAGTTGTTTTATGTCACAAAGTTTTATGATAATTTGTTATTGCAGCAGTAGGAATACAGGGATCTTCTGAGAAACCATATAGATTATGCTTCATAGTTGTGCCCCTGAGGATCAAGGAAATTTGTCCTCCAACTCCTGTCACTCACTGGGTAAAGATTATCCCTAGAAATGTTAACTTTGCATCACTTCTGGGTTGATCAAGCTGAGAACCTTCCTCCCCCTACCAGGGGCCAGAGGAATCCCTCAGTCAGAGAGACACAGAGTGCACTGAAGATGCAGGTGACATGCAGGGTGGACCAACGGAATATGGATGGAGCACCGGCCTTACCTGCCAGTGTGTAAGTGTGAGAGTGTGTGTGTGTGTGTGTGTGTGTGTGTGTGTGTCTTGTTCTCCTTTTATCAAGTTATTCAAAGCTAGAAATTCTCTCCTGTTCATCAGAGTCCCCAGCACAGTGCCTGGCATCGTGGAGAAACATTTCCTGACTGAATATGTGGCAGAATGTGATAGCCTATGAATGTCACAGTAAATAGGGAAGATGGCAATTTTACAGTGATGTTTTCTCTAACTACTAAATGAAGACTGTGCAGAGAAGGAAAAATTGCTATTTCTTGGAAATAGATTCAAAAGGCTTTGTAGATGACAGGTGGTTTAGGTGCAAGATGGCTGTCAATCACAAGTGCAAGTTGTCAGCAGGCAAAATGGCCTTCTCCTGCTTCATGACCAATCTGCAATCTAAGACTCCCTCATCAAGGTTAGCAGAAAAATCAATACAAAAAGAGATGAGCGTTGCAGGCAGTACTGACATCCAGCAGCCGTTTCATGTGTCTGGCAGAAAATTGAGCGTATTGGTAAAGTACTAAAGACTTCCTTCGTGAAAGTGCTGGGCTTCCTGGTCCAGAAAGGAGGATCAGGTTAACACTCACAAATCCTTCTTGACACCTGAAAGATGGTTTTCTCTTGACAGGGGTTTAGATTGGATGATGCCATGAATACCAGCATGGCCTTCCTTTTGCTATATATCTAACTTGGCCTAGCTTTTATTTTTGGCACATGTTAAGTATCAGTTTCTCTCTTTTTACCCCTGGCATTACTTTTTTTAGCAATGAGCTTTAGCAAGTGCAACGCTGCTGTTTGCAGATGTATATTCCAACTGTACATTAGCCTTCAGAACATATTTACACTGAAGCCTAAGTGCCTCTTCGTTCAGAGAAACCTGGAAAATGATTTATATTTTTCATATGAGCTGCTGCTCCTGATCTGAACATGCCAGACAAATGTTTGATGCCCTTGAATGGTGTTTGAGTAAATTCATTGACTCCCTCTGACTGTCAAAATGGCCCTAGGGTATTGGAAAAGCTCTTGTTTATGAATAAATAAATATATATATATATACACACACATATATACATGTATAATATAAACACATATGCAAATAAACACAAAGATATGTTTTTAAGGATCATTTTGTGGATAAAATACTTGAAAATAATAAACAATAAACGTGAAGTATTATATTAAAATTAATTGATCTTGTAGGAAAATCAGCAGGATCTAAAGGAGATTTAAGTGTAAAACAGGATGTAATTAAGCCCCAGTGGAGCCAGAGTTTTGCTAATTATGTAAGGTTCTGATTGTTACAGGCTCAAGGAAATCTCTGTCTGGTGCATATTCATGGATAGTGAATGACAAGCTTGTCAAACAAGAGAAGTTCAAGTACAGGAGCTTTGGACTAGCTCCATTAAAAACCAACTTGCCACCTAATTGAGACACTAAGACCCCCTTCAAATGGGGCAAATGTTGGAACAAGCTGGGATACACCAATTCCCGCCTGTTCACTCCAGTTCCTGGGCCTGTGGCTCATAACCATAGTCACATTTAACCCATTCTGGCTGCCTTCCTGACAAAAGCTGGGATTCTGTGCCATTTCTGTGTGCTCCCCTATCTTTAGAACCAGGTCCAGATAGTGAACAGTTCAGAAGTGAAAACCTAGTGAATTACCTGTTACGAGGGTTCCGTCTTCTGATAGCACGACTCCCCCGTTCATTGGCTGCTCTCCACTTGCCCCTCCTCCAGGTGCCCTCCCCTCGCCATCCTGCCCTGTGGACGGCTGTGAGCTTCCTTTGGCTCATAGGGGAGATGAGGGCAGGAGCTGGGTTATTCCAGCAGAATAGGAAGGTGGGAGGAAGGAATTGGTGTATTTCTTACCTGCCTCCAACTCCCCACTTCCCCAATCCTCCATCTCCCCACTCCCTTTCTCCTATTTCCCCACTCTTCTATTCTCCCCTCCCCCCTGCTTTGATGTCACATTTCTGGCAGTGGCTTCATCCCTTGTGGGTATGGTCACAGGGCAGCCTCTACTTCATGCATGGCTCCTGCTGTCTCTCAAGGGGCTATGGTAACACTGTTGCTCCCCTCGCGCCCCCAGGTTCTTACCTGCTTCCCTCTGCTGATAGTCTCTGGCTGCCTCCATGTGTCTTGCTTGTCTTCCAATCCTGCCTGTGTCTCTGTAAGTGGTTCCTTCACCAAATCTTTCTATTTAGCCATCTAAGGAAATTCTCTTACCCGGACCCTGATAGTGACACTTTGCCTTCCCTAACCACAGCATTCTTCAAACACGAGGGACAATATGTATCTAATATTTAATTATGTAATGCTTAAGGTGGCACACTGGAGAGCCATAGTTCTCACTTTGCTAGCCTGCTATTTAAAACTTTATTTGTGAAACAAAAGTTGAAGGTGCCATGTAAGATGACATTACGGTTTAGGCTCATGTGTGTACATAAGTCCCTACCTGCAGAGATAGGATCTATGTCAACTGTAGCCAACCAGACTGATGTCTGAACACTTTGGTTCAGTATCCACCACTCTGGAAGTACTGAATGACTCATGTGCTGCTTAAACATGAGGCAGAGGCTGACCAAATTTCCTTTCAATCTGGATAATGAAAACAAAGGCCAAGTAAATGTTACATTGTGCCTATCTAGTTTATATAGTCTATATTTATATATATTATATATTTATATACACACATATACAGTAGAGAGAGAATCTGAGCTATGAATGCTCTGAATGATGCTGCTTAAGTGCAGAGTTAACTACAAGCAGTACATGGTATAAATATTATAATTCCCTACCCACCCCCCCAAAAAAAGCCAGAGATGAGCTTACTCTCTGCTCTTGTACAGCTGAAGTTATAGAAAATAAACAACTTTAAAAAAACTAATATTTACTCGGCAGCATACAATGAATGCAGTTTAATTGGGGTATGAACAAGTTACACAGGTACTAAAAGAAGTGGCCGGGATTAGGAGAGAAGGTGACCAGGCAGAAATAAATTCTGAGACAGGGCTAGCTTCTGCCCTTCAGGAAAGGTAGAGTAACTCACTGATGTTATAATGGCCACCAAACCATTGTGACATCTTAAATTTCTTCTTTCATTTTTTTTCTTTCTCTATAGAAGTCTCTTTATGGGATGGCTTTGGTGACTGAAAAAATGTTTAAAACAATTTTCTACTCAAAGATCCAATGATAGTCTTAAAAAAAAATCTCAGTAGGAATAAAACAGCTTTGCAGGGATTTGTGAATCATTGTTCATTTGAGGAAGGGGCAGAAAGGAGGTGAGCAAAGGATAAATTGTCATGCCCACATATGCCCATCCAGCATCTCATTTTCTTCCTTAATTCAGGCCATACAGATCACTCTACTGCCCTCTTCCCTTCCCTCTCTCTTGAAACTGCCACTTCCTGTTCCACTCCCAGCTGTCTTTCTCTCTGGCCAAGCCTGGCTGAGGAGTCGGTCATGATCTCCACAGTTCCTTATTTCCTCCTTGCCTTAAAGACAAATCCACAGGTTCTTGCAGATTGTTCTACTAATGAAGATGGTATAATCAAAATTCTACAGAAAGGGGGATTGTGCAACTTCATGAATGTCTGCACGGGGGTCACTTATGAATGCACTGGACTGCTTTCCTCAGAGGTCACCAGGCTCTTGCCTCCACCCACCCACCCTCTTGAGAAGACTGTACAGTATTGGTGGGCACCCCCCTCCACTGTCAACAGGTCTCTCCCACTGTTTTTCTTACCTTCTGCACTCCCCAAATTCCCATCTGCCAAGGGAATTTTCTCTCTTAATCTTTACTTTCTTCTCTCTTTCTTTCTCTTTTTATTTTTTTTATTTGACATGTAATAATTGTAAATATTTATGGGCTACAGAGTGCTATTTCAATGTATGTATGCAATGTGTAATGATCAAATCAGGGTAATTAGCATGTCCATCACCTCAAACACATCATTTCTTTGTGTTGAGAACGTTCAACATCCTCTCTTCTAGCTAATTGATAATATGTTATAAATTAGTGTTAATTATAGTCACCCTACAGTGCTACAGAACACTAGAACTTACTCCTCCCATCTAGATTTATATTCATTAACCAGCCTCTCCCTATCCCTCTCTCCTCCCTTCCTAACCTCTTATAACCACTATTTCACTCTCCACTTCTATGAGCTCAACTTTATTAGCTCCCACATATGAGAACAAGTGGTATTTATCGTTCTGTGACTGACTGACTTCACTTAACATAATGTCCTCCAAGCTCATCCATGTTGTCTTGAATAACAGGGTTTTATTCTTTTTTAAGGCTGAATAATATTTTGTTTATTATATATGCCAATACATTTTTTAATCCATTCATCTGATGATGGCCACTCTTTTTTTTCTTTTTACTATAAAAATAATAAGTATTTTGACAGTGATTATCACTTCATCCCTGCTGCAGACAGATCAGAAAAGTAGGGGTCCCCTCCTCAAACTTCGGATGTCCATGTGCCTCAGGGGAGCACAAGGCATTCACAAAAACAATCAGCCTGGACACCTGTGCCCCATCCTGGGAAGTCAGACAATTTGGAAGGAATTTTTTCACAGCTTTTCTGAAGTCAGGAAGGAATATTTGAATAAATGTATTTCCCTATGTAATCAACTTCCCAGTCAAACTGTAGAACATTTCTACCATCCCAGAAAGTTCCATCATGATCCCTTTCAGTCAATCCCAACCCCCCAAGCAACCATTGTTTTGATTTCTAACACCTTAGCTTAGTTTTTACCTATTCATGAAGGACATATAAACAGAGTCTTGCAGTATGCATTCTCTTGTGCCTGGCTTCTCTCATTCATGTTTTTGAGATTCACCTATGTTTTGTGTCTCACTAATCCATTCAACAATTTTTGGTAATATGAGTTTATTATGTCAGAAATGTGCCTGAGTATGACATGAAGTGCAATGGGTATTTCCTAATGTCCAAGAAAAGTGCTTTACAATTTCAATGTGCTATTTAAGTGTCTACTCTTTACATTATTACACAAAAGTTTTACTTATGATAAAATATTCCTTAGTAGTCACCAGGCCTCTGGTGCTTGACAGAGTTGGAATTTTACATGTTGGCTGTCATGTGGGCATTATCTCAGTATCAATTCCAAAAATGCACTTTTGAATTTAAGGTTTCAAAACAACACTGAAGCCACTTATTGCTAAACTTTATTTAGAAAATATGCTGAAAACATCAGCTGGAAATGCTTAACTGTCAAGGCTCTGGGCTATTTTTTCGTTTGTTTTGTTTTTTTAATAGACTTTACTTTTTAGAGCAGTTTTAAGTTTATAGCAAAATTGAGAGGAAGGTTCAGATATTTCCCATTTATCCCTGCCCCAGAATATAAACAGCCTCCCCTAGTATCAAAATCCTACATCTGTTATAATCGATGACCCTGCATTGACACATCATTATTACCTGAAGTCCATAGTTTACATCAGGGTTCACTCTTGGGGATGTACATTCTGTGGGTTTGGACTAAGATATAACATTGTATCCACCATTATGGTATCATAAAAAATAGTTTTACTGCCTTAAAAATCCTCTGTGCTCCGCCTGTCCATCCCTCCCTTCCCCCCAACCCTGGGTAACCACTGATACTTTTATTGTCTCCAGAGTTTTGCCTTTTCCAGAGAGTCATACAGTATGTACAGTATGTAGGTTTTTTG
Organism: Galeopterus variegatus; assembly: GCF_000696425.1. Classification (NCBI taxonomy): domain Eukaryota; kingdom Metazoa; phylum Chordata; class Mammalia; order Dermoptera; family Cynocephalidae; genus Galeopterus; species Galeopterus variegatus. Next base: position 363,777 of record NW_007727614.1, on the reverse strand, counting down.
TTTGTTTTTCAGATTGGCTTCTCTTACTTAGTAATATGCATTTATATTTCCTCTATGTCTTTTTATGACTTGCTAACTCATTTCTCTTTAGTGCTAAATAATATCCCATCCTCTGGATGTACCACCTACCGAAGGACATCTTGATTGTTTCCACGTTTTGGAAATTATGAATAAAGCTGCTGTAAACATCCATGTGCAGGTTTTTGTGTAGATGTGAGTTCTCAACTCCTTTGGGTAAATACCAAGGAATGTGATTACAGGATAGTGTGGTAAAATTATATTTAGTTTTGTGAGAAACCACCAAACTGTCTTCCAAAGGGGTTGTCCCATTCTGTGTCTCCACCAGCAACAAATGAGAGTTTCCGTTGCGCCACATCATCACTAGCTTTTGGTAAATCCAGCGTTTTGGATTTTGGCCATTCTAATGGGTGTGTTGTAAGTAATTTATTGCTGTTTTGATTTTCAAATACACATATGATGTTGAGCATGTTTTCATATGCTATTTGCCAATTGTATATCTCCTTTGGTAAGGTATCTGTTAGGTCTTTTGCCCATTTTTAACTGGGTTTGTCCATTTTCTTATCGTTGACTTTTAAGAATTCTGTGTCTGTTTTGGATAACAGTACTTTATCAGATATGTCTTTTGCAAATATTTTCTCCCAGTCTGTGGCTTACCTTCTCATTCCCTTGACAGTGTCTTTCACAGAACGGAAGTTTTTAAAATTTTAATGGAATCCAGCTTATCGATTACTTTTTTTATGGATCATGTCTTTGATGTTGTATCTAAAAAGTCATCACCATATTCAAGGTCACTTAGATTATCCTCTGTGTTATCTTCTAGGAGTTTTATAATTTTGTGTTTTACATTTAGGTCTATGATCCATTTTGATTTAATTTTTGTAAAGCATATATGGTCTGTGTCTAGATTTATCTTTTTGCATGTGAATGTCTAGTTATTATAGCACCATTTGTTGAAAAGACTATCTTTGCTCCATTCTATTGACTTTGCTTCTTCGTGAAAGCTTAGTTGCCTATATTTAGGTGGGTCCATTTGGGGGCTCTTTATTTTGTTACATTAGTCTATTTGTCTATTCTTTGTCAATACCACACTGTCCTGGTTACTGGAGCTTTATAGTAAGTCTTGAAGTCAGGTAATATCAGTTTTCTGACTGTTATCCTTTAACATTGTATTGGTTATTTTGATTCTATTGCTTTTCCATATAAACTTTAGAATCAGTTTGTCAATACACAAAATAACTTTCTGGGATTTTGATTGTGATTGCATTGAATGTATAGATCAAGTTAGGAGGAAATAACATCTTGACAATTCTGGGTCTTCCTATCCATGAATATAGAGTATCTCTTATTTAGTTCTTCTGTGATTTCTTTCATTAGAGTTTTGTAGTTTTCTTCATATAGATTTCATGTATATTTTGTTAGATTTATACTGAAGTATCTTATTTTGGCGGATGCTAATGTAAATGTTATCTTATTTTTATTTTCAAATTCTGATTATTTATTGTTGGTATATGGGAAAGTGTTGACTTTTGTACATTAATCTTGTATCTTGCAATCTTGCTATAATCACTTATTTTTTCTGGATTTTTTGTCAATTATTTTGAACATTTTTATATAGACAATTATGTTATCTGTGGACAAAGACAGTTTTACTTCTTCCTTTTCAACTAGTATATCTTTTATTTCCTTTTCTTGTCTTATTGCATTATCTTGGGCTTCCATGATGTTGTTAAATTCTTGGTCTAATAATTCCAACATCCCTGCTATATCTGAGTCTAGTTCTAATGCTTGATCCGTCTCTTCAAATTGTGCTTTTTTTTCTTTTACTGTCCCTTGTAATTTTTTCTTGACAGCTAGACATGATACATTAGATAAAAGGAAAGAAAGAACTGCAATAAATAGGCCTCTAGTGATGTGGTGGTAAGATGTAAGGGGAGGGGATGTGTTACATAGTCCTATGATTTGTTCTCACTCTTATAGTGAGTTTGTACCTCTGACCTGTGAACATCACAGGTTGTTCTTAGTCTCTGTTCCCCAATCCCCTGCCTTGTAAATGGCTCAGGAGGGCAAAGATGGGCTGGAACTGGATATTTCCCTTTCCCCAGGTTGATTATGGCCTAATAAAATGCTAATAGTTTAAGCTGTAGTAAAACAGTTTCTCATGAGGGCAGATCTTGTTACAAAAAAACAGAATTCTCTGGCATATTTCAAAATGTTTTCTTTCCCCCTCTCCCAGCCAGAAGCATGAAGGGATTGTTCTCTAATATTCACTGTGAGAACCTGGTCCAGCTCCTGGAAGCAAAACTCATTAAAATGTGGGGGTCCCTCATGACAGGGTCCTCCTGGAGTTTGTCTTTCTGATTTGTCCACACTGATCCTCTAGTAATTCATCAATCATTATTTAGGTTTTTCCATCCTAGTATTGGTTCTTGTGGAGGTTTCTTCTAGGTTTCTGCTCATGTAAGTTGTGATTCTCCATACACACCTGTCTGTCTCCAATTTGGGGATGGGAGGTGGCAATTTGCCCTGTGACACCACTTCTTTGACAGACCTAAGGAGAGTTGTTAAATTTTTGCTTGTTTAGCTGTTTACTTGTTAGGGCAGAGTGACAGCTTCCAAGTTCCTTACCTGTTGGATGGCCATTCTATATGTTTACCTTTGCTATTCACACCAAGTAGGATTGCTATGAAAATGAGAAAGGTCATGATCTGACTATCATTTCAATACCCTCCTGACTCTTAGTTTCCTTTGAGCCTATGGACAAAAATGAAGTGTTATTACTTTTTAAGAAGAAAAATGTCAGTAGTTCATAAGTTAATTACTGTGCAAACATCTACTTTATTTTTCCCTGAGGAACACCTTAAGTGTACACAAAAGTTCCAACTTCCCAAAGAGATCCATCAAAGTAAATCTTTAACATTTACGTTTATGTGAATATTTATTCCCCTAAAAGCACCTCCTAAACTTCTTTTCTTGACCCAGCAGGTCTTCATGGCATGTTACAACTTCATGCTATCTTATGATTGCTTACTGCAGCTCAAGCAGGAGAACAAATTGATTTTTGATGAAAAATATGCTGTTCTAGGATTTCATTATTCTACCACAAACTTAGTCTGGAGCTCATAGTTTGTCATTCATTATTAAGACTAACAATGATGAGCATTGTAGGAAATTTGCATTTTAAAATGCAGTTTTCCTCTTTTAAAATTCTGTGGCTTACTTGGTGTCTTCATTTTTCTGCCATTTCTCAAATGCTGACTGTCCCCAAAGTGCCTCACTGTGGTTAAGAGGAAGGAGCCAGTTTCTGTCTGCTTGAGGAAAATGGTACATGTGTCACTTCCAGTTACATCTCTCTAGGCATTTTCAGGAGCAGTATCTTATGTTTAAGTAGGACTTTGAAATGTGAAAAACAGCCACGGGGTTGTGTATGCCATTATTGCATAAATCACAGTTGATTTTCAGGTAACTCTAAATTCATTTTCAATGACTTGAAGAAATGTATTCATATTGCCAGGATGTTGTGAAATACAGAGTACAGCAATTTGGGAGGTCTAATTAGTAAGTTTCTTTGGGGGATTAATAGACTATAAGTATGATTTCTTCAGAGGTTTACTCTACATGAGGTCATTTTGTTAAAAACCTGTTCCTCTTACCAAAAATTATATTTTCCAGCATCAGGAAGGGATTCTGCAAAACAATAGGTAATGTAAATCAACTTCCAAGTTCTTGGGGGAAACAGTGAAATCACACCTGATCTTGAAAACTGAACACACCTACACTTCAAGTTGTTCCTCTGGCACGTTGAAGAGCATGGAGCTCCATCTGTGTTTCCCGGCCTTATACACGCAATTGAATTCTTACACCTTTAGGCTTTCTTGTGTCTTTCAGCTTTCTTACATTGTTAAATAAGTAAGATAAATAGAGGGAAAGAAGGCTAACCATGAGACCTGTGAAGAAGCAAAATGTGTGTGACATACAATTTAATCATCACAACAACAGGGTAGCTTATTCCCTTACATGTTACAGATGAGGATGTTGAGAAACAAATCTGTTTTGCTCACACAGATTGCAGTTTTCGGGAGAGAGATTCAATGCAGATTATGACAGGTCTGACTCCAAAGCCAGGGTTTCCCTTAAACAAATTCCCAGCCCTCTTTAAGTTCATAGAACTGGTATACAGAATGTATTTTATATATATAATATTTTTACCCTGGACAGTCAATAGGTGAAGCCAGATTCCAAAGATGGCAAAGACCTAGATAAGAATTAAAAACCACTCCTGAAGCCTGTACATTCTCAATGGGGTTTTCTAAAAACTCATATGTTCACCAGCACTACCAGTTCTCATTCAATGTACCAGATTTTTTTTTTCTTTACAAATAACCTCAAAAACTCAGTTGCTGACAGAATATGGCATTTATTCCCTTGTTCATGGGTCTGTGAGTTGTCTGTGGTTTAACTGATCAAGGTGGGACTTGGCCTGGCCAAGTTAGAGTCCAGGCTTCTGTTGGGGCACAGGTGTGTTCCACCTGTCTCATTTCAGGTGCCAATCTGAAAGGGCAATAGCTACCTGAGGCATTCTCTTTTCATACCAGCAAGCACTTTTAAAGCCTCGTATCTGCCCACATCCTACTGGCAAAAGCAAGTCAAATGGCCAAATTCAACATCAGTGGGGCAGGGAAGTATAATTCACCCATGGTGGTAGGCTCTGCAAAGTCAGATGGCAAAGCATAGTGAACAATTGAGAACAGCTTCAGAATCTAGCACCCTCAGAAACTAAACAGTAAAAAAGTGACTTAGCAGTCTGATGGCGTTACTGCTCATGTCAAACTTGAAGCTATGTTCTCTGACTCAACATTGAAATTTTAGGAACTTCTCACTTGATATTTTTTGGAATGTCTTTGAAAATGATTTTCAGGATGATGTCCTCCAACAGATTTTAATTATATCATATAATGTATTTTAATCACAAAATTTTTATCAAATAACATGTTATTTTAAATCATAATCTTAGTCCCCAAAATTGCCTTAATCTCTGTCTCAATTAGCAAAGGAGCGACTGTCATTGTAAATTCTATCCAAACCATAGAATGGATGTCTTAACACCTGGACTAGATGTAGTTAGGCAAATTTTACATGCCATCAGCAGACCAACTCAGGCAGACCTCAGTATATGGAGTGTCACAGCCAAGGTCTCTGTTAAGATTCAGACATGAAGAGGTTAGGTTCCTCATGTCAAATGTTCGCTTTAGTGGAGTTGAACACTGAGAAGCCTTCCAGAAGAATTCCTGGAATTTTGTGGGCAGTTTACAAAGTCAGACCTTCAGGGAACTTAACTAATCACTGAAGAGCAAAAGCTAATAATCAGCAGACTGGGGGACTACCTCGCTTTCTTCCATATTGGGGTGATAGGGTTAATGCTGCTGGGGCAGTGATGACAGTGTTCAGCATGGCTCCTTCCAGAGGACCTTGTACCTGCCTGTGCAGGTGAGAGCATAAAAGCTTTTTGGGACAGAAGCAGTATACATGCCTAGACATCAGTGACAAATAAAGCTAGGAGACACTGTATGATGGTGTGCCACTGAAAGAGGTCCTGCACTCTGCCCCAGCCTGGGAGTGCAGAACCCCAAGAAGCATTTGTTGGGACCTAAAGCATAGGAGACCTAGCTCTTATTCTCTCAGGTCATTTTTACAGGTTGTGTCAAGGTCACCTGCATGGGGTGTCTAGGCCAGCAGACACCAGAGAGTAGCACAGAGTTTGTTTCCTACCCTTCAGTAAAAGAGATGATTTTCGCAGTCCTCAGGTGTCACAGGATTACGGTGGGATGCTAGGGAGCTTCACAGGACACTGCAGCAGCCAGAAACATCCCATGTCCCCAAATATGGCAGGCACCTTCCTGAGCATCTATTTTTCTTTGAGCACTGACAGTGGAAAGGTGAGCAAGTAAGACAGGTCTGTATCTCCAGCAGAGGAGACACACAACAACCGAACAAATGGGACAGACATCATTGCAGATAGGGATAAGGGCAGCAAAAGGGCTTTGTAACCAAGGTGAGGAATTTGAATTTTAGTCATAAGTGTGGAAGAAGCTACTGGGGGCTCCTAGCGTGGACGTGACATGGTGCGCTTTATGTTTAGAAAGATCACTGGCAAAAGGACTGTGCACTGCTGAATGACGTCAGCTCAGTAAATAGAAACTGCATTTTCATTTCTGAGTAGATCCCAATATAATTCAAATGCAATGCCCTCAATGAATTCCCTTGGTTAACCCTATAGGAAAAATTTTCTTTTAAAAAAGAGTCTTTTAAAATCCTATTCCTGGTAATTCTATTAGATCTTTCATCTCCTTTCTCAGGAGACTTATCCAGGGATAGTAGGAACAGCTTGCACGGAACAGAATTTGTTTCACGAGCCATTTCTCCGGTCATTATTATAATTCCTTAGGCAAAAGATGATTTTAAAAATACCCTTAGAAATAGACACAGGGGCTCATAAGTTTGAGAAGCTGATGAAGCTTGCATAGATTGTAACCTTGTGTCCCATAAAATTGCAGCTCATTCGTACCTGTTTTGCAGAGCAGAGGAAAAAATCTTGAAAGGAAAACTTCGTGTTTCACAGTCCTATTTAATTTTTTAAATAGGAGAAAGCAAAAGTAACTCAGGTCTGAGGCTGAATAGAGTAGATTTTATCATGTGTCACTTGCTTTGGGCATGCATAATGTCAGTTGAAATGAAAGAGGGGTGTGAAGAGATTAAGAATGAGAAGCACAGAATTTCCCTTCTCTCTTTTTATATTGTGACTAATTTTTGAGGCTGTGCTAGGGAAATCTGTGCTAAGTTGAATAAAATAAAGTGAGGGGTAAAGCAGGACCACAGGTAAAGCGATGCCACCATGCTGTTGTGAGCCAATGGGCTTCCAATTTACTGGTTTCAATCAGAATGATGCTGCCTAAGTATTTAAGTGTAACTCTACCATGACAACTCCCAGCTTTTCTTCTTCCCCAAGGGACTCCGTGGACCCTGCCATAGTCTGCAATAAAGACATTACATGGTAGAATGTGTGCTGCCACCTGAGAAAGAGGGAGGCAGTCGGCTTCCTGAGGGCCCTTGGGTGTGGCCTGCGCAGAGGCCCTGTGCTGGGCATTCTACAGCAAGCTCTCTGCCCACAAGGGCTTCCTACTCAATTTCCGTTCTCTACACCTTGAGATGAGGCAGCAGCCAAACTGGAGTCTCTGACATTGAGGCTTTCTGGTATGTCCCGTCCATTCTGTGGCTTTGTGAGGACAAATGGCATCCTAGGAACTGAGCTAGGGGGTGGATGGATGGAAGTCAGGCAGACCCAGTCTTTTGCACTGGCCCTGCTCCTTGCTTGAATTCTCCTAGAGCCACTTTTTCTCCTCTATAAATTAGGAAAGATTATACACATCTTGAAGGGAGTTTTAAGGGTTTGGGCTATTTTATGCGGAAGCCAGAGGTGGCCGGGCTCCTAAGAACAGCCTTGGCTCCCACCCCATGCCCACCGTATTAGTCCCTTTCCTGTTGCTTATAACCGAATACCTGACACTGTGTAATTTATAAAGAAATAAAATTTATTTCTTACATTTATGAGGCTGGGAAGCCCACTAGTCCCAGGAGCACATCTGGTGAGGGCCTTCTTGGTGGTGACTCCATAGCAATGCAGGGTATCACATGGCAAGAGATGGCACAAGCAAGAGAACTAATGTTCTCATTTGCTCTTTGTATAAAGCCATCATAACTGTGCCCATGGCAGCCCATTAAACCATCAACCTGTTGCTCCATGAATGCATTAATCCATTCCCGAGGGTGCAGTCCTTGAGATCCAATCACTTCTTAAAGGCCCTACTTTTCAAATGCCATAATTGGATTTTCCACCCTCTTTACAGTGTTACAATGGGGGTCACGTTTCCAATACATGAACTTTCAGGGGACACATTCAACACATAGCAACATGTAAATGCTAAGTAGAGTTACTTGTATATATTAATTGTTCAATAAATGCTAACATCAGCAGCAGTAGTTTCCTGTTGTATCAAGATTGCTGCCTAGTGAGTCAAATTTGTCTGCCAATGTGGGCCTAGACTATATGACCTCTACTCTTCCCAAAGTAAGATATTATTGTTCACGATGATAGCCAGTGAACTCCCCAACTATTTCCCCCACTTTATTAGCTAATTTATAATAAATTTCTCTACTATGCATGTGCCAGAGATTGCAACCAGACAAGACTGGAGAAATGAGCTATCAAAATAAGACATGACACCTCATTGTCTCAAGTTCATCAATGCATTTTGATGGCTGTCATAGTTTGGCTTCCCCCCAAAGCAGATTTAGAGTCAGGGATTTAGGTGCCAGTAGTTAATTTAGGAGATGTCTTTAGAAGAGAGAGTTAGGAAGAGAGACAGAGAAAGAAAGGAAGCACATGAAGAGTGCAGTGTTGAGGAATTTGCCACTCTGGGCAACTAGAGCATAATCCCACTGAGCGAGTCTGGTAAACTGGAAAGTACACACCAGCAACATCCCCTCAAGGGGTGAGTGAGCTGTAGTATTTGTCCAACACCTCTCATTGACCACTGGTTGAAGAACATACCTGGGGGACCTTGATTCCCTTACCCATTGGACCTGCTCTACATGTGGCAGAGTCAGCTCTGGCCACCAGAAGGTAAAGGCTGCAAGTGCTGGCAGCTGTAAGTCAAGCCTGTGTGCGAGGAGGTGGTACACGCCTAGAGGATGCAGGGGGCACTGTCAGCATCTGCTGTGATCACTTGACTTATTACTATGCCTTATTATGTGTATATACTCATCCACCAAAACCTGCCTTGTCCTTTTAAACAGCAGCTAAAACGTCACTGTCTTTAACAACAGGCTGTGGATGCCTCCCCGCTGCCTACTATGGTGCCCTTTTGCACTCTCAAGAAGCCAATGACACCCTTTTTAGCATTCTGCCGCCGTGCTCATTGCAGTAGTGGTCCAGTGCCACTCTTTTTACTTCACCTGTTTTATTTCTTGTGAAACTCAGCCTTTAGCCAGAATTGTGAGTGGCTGCTCTAGCAATTGCTTAACGGTGAGACTCCTTCTGCTCATTTCTCTCGAGTAATTTGATTTCATCATGCTATCAGAATGGCTTTTATGGGTTAGAAGGAGGCCTGGGGATGGGGGTTGATGAAAGCATTTTTGAGATGAAAATAATAATAATAAATTTATTACCCTAGACTTCCCCATGCCCACATGCCCTTCATCTCGACCCCTCAGCACCTCCCCTCCACCCAGGACAGCAGGACAGGGGTGTGTGTGTGTGTGTGTGTGTGTGTGTGTTTGTGTGTTCAAGAGGATAGGTGAGGAATGAAAAAAAAAATTCATCTCATACTTTTATCTCCTTTCACTTCTGTTTGAAAAATATATTGTTTTTATGTCCTTTGGTTCCCACAACAGAACTTTTCTGCTAAGATGGAAAAATATTATGGTTACATTCTCTATAAAGCAAAGTGTATAATTTTGCATTGGTAGTCAATGTTGGCGATCCCTGTTCAATTGATGTTGACATTTCAGTCAACCCAGTGATGCATCCCTCTCCTTTAGGACAGTGAGGGATTTTCATCAATGCTGAAGATCCCATATTTGATCTATAATAACTTCATAGTATTTTTATTTTGAGTTTATGTGAGAATTAAAAAAAACAGCACTCATGCTTTTCTCATTGAAGCCTAGGCAGGGAGAGAGGGCTCAAAATTAGATGTAAATTTAATGTGCAGAGTTGAAGGGAGTTCGCTTTTTTTTTTTTTTAATTACTGCCTTTAACTTCTTGATATTTATAACAATTCAGTACCAATTTGGTGCTTATATGCATTTGGAGGGCTAGTTAGTATGGCAACTACTTTCTAAATAATATGCCATTTACACAGGGATTTATGATTCCATAAAATTGCTAGTATTTTATCACAGCTTTGGATCAAGTGCCCTGCTGGGTGGAGTAGGGGTATGGACTAAAACCCTTTGAGGTGAAAACCACTATAGAAGACATTGTTCAGCTGAAAATAAAATGATTCTGTGCATAAACAACGTTTTTTGGGTTCATGAGCTTTACCTGAACATTGGTCTCTAGAGTGCTTTGCTTTTACAACTGCTAGAAAGGCATCTACATTAGAGTAGAGGGGAATGCTGGTAACAGTTCTAGAAGGGGATTTTGGGGGAAAATGCAAGAAAGGGAAGTCCTGGGCAGACTGTAAATGGTAGATGGGGTTAAAGTTTTAAAGCATGGCTTAATTATAGCTGGTATTATGTTCAATTTGATTTTTTTTTGTAGTAGGAGTCTCTTTGAAATAATTGATTATTACCATATGCCTCACTATGATATGGTAATCTTTAGCTACAAGCAGACTCTCTTTTCAAAGTTTAAAACAAAACCTATGTTACTTCTGACATGAAAAAGACAGTTTTCCAGGCAGGATAAATCATATCCATCTTTATTCCAGTGAAATATGATAGAATTTTGGTAGAACATGTTCAAATTTTATATCAGGGGAACAAAATTAGTTTTTATATGGGAGCCTTTGGACAGAAGGATATTAAAGATATTGAGGAATTATCAATCACAGCAGAAAAAAAAACTAAGGAGGAAAATTGTCTATGGTAAAGTCAAAACCAGGTTCACTGTATCTGTGTTGAAAGCATTCTGGGTTTTCAACAATTCCAACAAATAGGTCAGAGGTGGGTGGGGTAGAATCTTCAATGAGTTTATTGCTGTATCTTACTGTAGTGAAATTTGATGAAAAGAAATATCAGGTTAATAACTGAGTGAAGGGAAAATGGTCATCTAATGAGTTATTTGTGCCATGGATGAAAACCATCATGGGCCCAACTTGCTGATTCATTTTTTATGTCTTTTATTTAAATTGTTTTGGTGTTCTGTTGACAGAGTTTGTCCTTTCTTGGCTTCAGAACATCACTGCTTTGTAGTGAGAAGACAGACAATTCATAAATTGTGTCTGGGCTTTTAGTTTAAAAAAGTACTGAATAGATTAAAATGATCTTTAACAGCTTTAAATATGGTCAGGAAAACAATTGGAAAGTATATCTTGATGTTATAAATAAATAGATTAAAAAGGCATTATTTTAAACTTTCATATATTTCTGGTGGGAGTGTAAATTGGCACAGCTGCCTTAGAAAACTGGCAGAGTCTACTAAACATCTGTGTATCCTGTGGGAACAGCAGCCCCACGTGCCTGGGTATATGCTCAACAGAAACAAGTGCTTATGTCCACCAAGACATGTATGTGTATGAGACTGTTCACGGGAGCTTTATTCATGACAGCCCCAAACTGGAAATAATCCAATGGTCCATCAAAACTAGAATGAATGTACAAATTCTGAAATATTCAAACAATGAAATGCAGCACTGCGATGAAAAGGAAAGAGCTACAGTTACATGCAATACTATGGATAAATAGGCAAGCACAATGTTGAACAAAATATAGACATAAAAGAACACATTATGTAATCCCATATATATGAAATATAGAAAGAGACAAAACTAACCTGTGGTAATAGAAGTCAGAATAGCAGTTACTTTGAGGGGTGAGTATTGACTCAGGACAAGGCAACTTTCTGGGGTGTTGGAAATGTTTCACATCCTGAGCTGAGTGATGGTTTTGTGTGTGTGTGTGTGTGTGTGTGTGTGTGAAAATCAGCAAGCACTTTTATTGCAAAAGTAAATAAAAAGAAAAAAATCCCTTATATATTGTAGAAGTCAGCTTCCACATTTGCAACAAAAGTTAATTTCAGTAATCCATCCTAATGAGTAGGGAACTAAGCTTTGGAATGCCAGCAGAAGCATAGATTCTATGCACACGTGGGTGCACACACGCACTCAACTTCCTGCACGCCTGGCCCTAAATTATTAATGGCTCGTTCAGCCTCATTGACCCTCATACTTGGAAGAAATTTTCTATGTCATCTAATTCAGTGATTCATCAGAAGCTTGTCAGCAGCCTTCCCTCTGGGTGCCCATTCTGCTTCTGTGAACAAAAGGCCCCTGGTGACTAGACTATGCTGTGACCTCCTGAGGTGGGCCGTGCTATTGTGGACAGCCCATCCCTAGGCTAGAATCTGTCCTTGTCTATTCATTGTTCTTATTTGCAACCACTGGGGTCTTGCAGTTAACTGGACAAAGAATTGTCCTTTTGCTGTTTACCCTGAACATCATGATTTATCTCGTACACACATGCCCAATGAAAGCAGGCACATTTCAGGGATATTTGTCTTGATATTTCCCCCCCTTTCAATTGATCACAGAATATCTTTCCATCAGGAAGATGTTTTCTCATATGTGTCTTCTCAACATGTTTTTCCAGGGATGAAATAGGATGTTGTAGATATAATAGTCTGCTTGGGCACTTTCTCAACATCCCTTTATCCTCTCTGTACGCTAAGACTGAACACCCTTGCGCCCCCAGAAGTAAGCTTTTTACTGCTGTCAACAGAAAGATCCACAAGTCTGTAATCCAGTCACTCATTCGTGCCTATTTATTGATCATCATCTATGTACCAGCAATGTTTTAGCAAAAAATGTGATAAGCAAAAGCAGATCAGTTATCTGCCTCCTTAAGGTTTCACTCTATTAAGATTATTAATCACATATTTACAGAAACAAATGTAGAACTGCAACCATGATGAGTCTGTGAAAGAAAGGAGTGTGGTGTTATGAACATATAAAATAGAGAGTCATCATTGTCAGAGACACCTTTTCCAGAAGTGAGAAATGAACAGAGGACAAATAAAAGTGAAAGTAAGCTGGGAAAAGAGGATGAAAATGTCATTTCCGAAGAGAAAATAGCATGAGCTAGGCATGTGGCAGGAAGGCAAACAGAACATGTGACATTTCAAGAGTAGAAAGAAGGCCATGGTAGTTGGACTGGAGAAAGCAAAGACCGATTCAATGTGAAACAAACCTAGAGAGATAGAAAAGAGCCACATGGTTCAGGGGAGAGATGTTGGCATTTATTTGGGGAGTGGTTTGAGGATTAGAGTATGCTGCAAGTGATTATAAAAGGGCATTCCTTGGCTGAACAAACTAAATAGAGAACAGGTTTGGAGACAGCTCTTCTTACATTAGTACCTTTGCATTGGAAATGTTACATCAAGGTCCAGGGTGTGATTGAGCGAGGAGGTGGCTGAGGTGGAATGGATGAGGCTGTTGTCAAAGATTAAAGAAAAGGTCGAGGAACTGGCAGGCCAGGTGTTGGGTGGGTCATCCTCTTGGGTGTTGAAATCATCCAGGGTCATGGCAAACTTTCAGGTCAAGATGAAAACCATAGCTCAGTGCCAGAGGCTTTGATGAATATTAGAGAGTGCCCAGGAGGTCACAAATAATTGAAAACTGACCAGAGTTGCCATGGTTCTGTAAGAACTTGTATAATTTCTCTGTACGGAATTATGTCTTTAAAGGTGAATGTTAATGCTGATGGCCATTGCAACTGAGTGTGCCTATAGCATTTACTAGCTTTACATCGCCCTATAATTTTATAATTTAAGTACTTGTTAAACATACCTAAAAGTTGGAGAAGAATCTCATGGAAAGAGAATAAATAAGGAAAAGTAAGACATAAGTCTAGAAAGTCCTTTTGGGGCCATTGGAATGGGTCATGCGAAGCTAAGTTGCTCATGTTTATTCTGTAGGAACTAGAGAGTCAACAGAGACTGTCTTTGTTTTATGCGAAGCTGTGGTGTGATGGTCACTATGCTTTAGGTGTGATGGTCACTATGCTTTAGGAAGAACCACTCGGAAGTGATGTGCTGCATAGAACAGAGAAGCAAGGTGGGAAGACCCAAGAACACAATCAAGAGTCAACTACAATTGTCTGGTGAGGCCCAATCAGACTTTCAGTGAGATCAGTGGGAAAGGAGGAAAGGAAGGGAGGCTTGAACTATTCCAGAGGGACCATGTCTCTAAGACTCAGTTGCCAGCAGAGAAAGCAGTCCAACAGGAGGAGATGAGAAGAGAGGAAAAGCCATCAGCAGAAACTGGAAAGCCAGGGAAGAGCTTGTCTTGGAGCAAGAGCACATGTTGGATGCACCTGTCACGCAGTGTTGCCCTTGCCCCTTTAGTGGCCTGGTTCCTCTACCCTAGACTGTGGGCTCTTAGAGGACAGGAACTCATTATACTTTTTTTGAAGTTGTTACAACAAGCAAACGGAAAGGACATTCTTGCGGGGGAGGGGAGAGAGGGAGGAGGGTGGGAGGTGTCGGTGAAGGGCCATAATAATCATATACATTGTATATTGACAAAATAAAAATTTTAAAAAAAGTGTCTATCTATCAACTCTTTTCTGGTTTAATAATAATTCACTTAATGAACTAATTAAATGGTTAATTAATAGGGCTTTTTTCCCTCCTAATTTTAAGGGTTTTAATGAGTAGGATTAAATAATTCATAACAAATCCACAATCCCAAATGTCATAGGTGAATTTACAAAGGTTCAAGTTCTTGTGTACATTTTCCATATCACTATGGTTCTCTCTGGTTTATAAATGAAGAAAAATGGGATCTGGCCCTGCTTTATCTTGCCCCTTTTCTTATGCACTCTTTAGCAAAACCTGTAGAAACCTAAATAGAAAAATAACATTTTTTTTTTCTTGGAAAATTTTTTTTTCTCACCTCTCTCTCATTCCTTTTTTTACACACATTTTCTCTGAAGGTCTTCTCAGATCTGAACCATCAGCAGAAACTACTAGAATATGTATTTGCCCTCCAATAACAGTAGGTTTTTAAAGTCTCAGATCTCTCCATTTTGGTAATGTCTCTTTCTTTCTGCATCTATGAGAACATTGTCCCAGGAGCTTCTCTGACTAGAAAACATCCTCATGGACTTGCTAGTGGATGATGCTGAGCTGGCTAAAGTAGAGAGGATAGAGGATGAAGACAGCTGAGAGTTGAGGATGTTGGGAATGACATACATTTACTGGATGATCCTAGAAGAATTGTTCCAACAGGTAGAAGACATGCAAGAAAGCAGTATTGAAAAATCCCAGAGGAGAATCTGCAAATCTATAGAGACAGAAAGATTCATGGCTGCCAAGGACCAGGGAGAAT
>NW_007727614.1:347354-348438 GCF_000696425.1 Galeopterus variegatus | reverse complement strand
ACACAAGAGGGAAGAGATATTAGAACATGCAAAACTGGTCAAGCACCTCTAATACCAGAGACGTTGGAGCCTGATTGAAAGGCTATGGGATTTTGTAATTGTAAAGCCAGTGGTGAGCTTAAAATGAGTAGTTTCAATAGAATAGTTGCTCCCTTCTCTTCTTCTTTCTGCTCCATAAATGTATAAACTTATAAGCTTATTCCTTCACAGATTTCTATTCTATGGGCAGAATGTCTGATGATTCTGCAGTGCCAGGAATGTGTTTGGTTTATATAAGCTGAAAGACATTCTGGATGTGTGTTAGAAACTCTGAGTATGTGTGCCCATGCTCACTGGGGGGGAGCAGAAGTCTGTCACTCTTGCTGCCCTTCTAAAACCAAACCTATACTACAAGATCAGGTCAGTGCATGTTGTCATAATCCCAAACATCATCTCCGATGGCCCCAAATAGAGCAGGAGTTGCCTTCTTTAAATGCTGATAATAGCATTCTGCAGTATGGCTGTTTGGCAAGTTGCCCTGCCTTGTGGTATGTCATTGGCGACGTCTGCTGACCTTGTGACTCTGGGCCAACCATGTATTTTCTCTGAGCCATATTTACTTGGTTTTTAAGCTGATGGTAATAAATCTTAATCTGAGAATCTCATGAGAAAATTATATGAAAGTGCTTTGTAAACTATAAAGCATATGTAAATATGTATTTAACTGATATTGTTATAGGGTTGAAGGGACAGTTGAATTCTTTATTGTTTTAACTCTGCACTGGTGTAAGACTAGCCCTTTTAATATTTGATCAGAAGTGTCATCTGTGTACACCTTACTGAGGTCTGCCTCGCTCAGTTCTTAGTGGTTGAATTCGATACTGTTTAATAGAAAACTCTGGTATCATACCATAATTGACCTCTCTATTACCTTTATCCTTTTTTGTTCATTTGCTTTTTTCTGCTCTTCACTTAGGTTTTCCTAATGAGCCTGCTGCAGTCATTGCCCTCAGCACCATTAAGGAATGGCTGGCCAAGAATCACCAGGAGGTAAGAGGAACAACACAATCAGTAGTGTAATTTGATCCTCAATTAAAAAAAAAAA
>NW_007727614.1:341500-346884 GCF_000696425.1 Galeopterus variegatus | reverse complement strand
GATCTATTCGATGGGCAAAGTAATCAGATTCATTTAGCCATAATCTCATTTTACATCTTTGGATGGTATGAGTTGTGTGCGAGAAAGAGAGAACAGGATGGATTTCATTACGAGTAAGGGGTCTTCAGATGGTATTTTCCTTAAAGAGTTAAGTTATCTTTGTTGACAGGGGATTTCTGTTGTTCGGTAATCGTTTGGTATCCTGTGCTCTATTTGTGTAGGTGTGAGACTGGAGTGGGCTCGGATCATTATGACCATGATTTTTAATGAAACTAATGTTTCCATCAGAGTGTTCATCAATGCCTCCTCTTATGCTTATTTAATAAAACCTCTGGAACATGTTTAGTGATGAACAGGAGAATTACTCAAGTAAACAAAGCAACAAAATAATGACAACTCATGGAGCTTTAGATTTCAGAGGTTTGTTAATTTACATATTATGACAGCAAGTAGTTTTCAGACAATGCGCAGTCTTGTGCTTTTTCCTTCTGATTTGTTTTTCTCCTCAGATATTCACATAAGTGCTTTAGATAATTTTGTTTCATTTCATGATGAGCCATGAATTTAGCTTTTTCCATGGGTGGGCGATGGATTATTTGGTTGGATATGGAAATAGGTTAGGGGGATTTTCTAATGGGAGATTGCTTTGGGTGCCTTTGTGTGTCTACAGAAACAGCAGTGTCATTTTCCAATTACTGTAATTTCCACATTTTTTAACAAGGCATGGTGAACACTATTAATCTCAATGAAGGAAAGTAAAAGTGAAGACCACATGGCCAAACACATCTATTTTGCTACTTTGTCTATATTTTCGTCTTATTTTGAGATGTATAAATAAAATGACAACTTCAATTTAGAGAATATCTTAAACTACTTCAAAGAAGCAGAATAAAAACAAATACTAAAATAGCCAGTTTACAAAACTTGTCTGTGACACGTGTTATTTTATTTTCACAACAACCTTGTGAAACATCTAGGATATTGCTATCCCTCATTCTCATCCAGCATCAAAGGTGAAATGACATACTCAAGATTGGAAAGTCACAGCACCAAGAGTCTGACTCAGGTCTCATGACCCTAACAGTCATTCAATGCCACTGATGCCAGGGAGAGATGTTTTAGTTTCTTTGAAAACTAGTTATCTTCAATATATTTCTTAGTCATGGTAAATTCTCCACACCTGCACCATTTGCTCTGTAAACACGTGGTATATTTCATGAGTGAGAGTTGATAACCAAGCAAGTGTACCAGCGCAAACCCATCATCTCCATTAGAATAATAATCTAAACTATGCCCCACTCGAGGAAGTTCACATGTGTCATCTTGGCATGTGATTTAAGCACACAGCAATACACACTGAGGAGGTGATGGTGAAGAATAAACGTGTTGGTTGCATTTACCGCTCATTGACAAATTATACTGATGGATTTGTTCTAGTTAAACTATTCAGCAAGTTATTTTCCATGGAAATTTCTTACCTTAGTGTTTTCTACTTAATTCACTTGCCTACCCTGTTTTTGAGTCCATTCTTTTGCTTTTGTATCTTTTTCTTGCTCATTTCTTGGGTCCGTTATAAAAAATTTAGATAATTTGGATTGAGAAACACAACTTAGTTATTGATATTGCAATTTTAAACATATCTCTTGCTGATTCCCATTTAAAAGTCCCTTTGTTTCAATATGCATTGACTAATTTAAAAGGCTAATTTGAGCATATCAAGTTTTACTTAACAAACAAATTATAAGTGGTAGGTCATAGATAAAAGCCATACAAATTAATTATATAACAATATATTGATTTTTTTTTTTGCTCTGTTTTTTTGCTTTGTTTAAACACTAGGTTAAGAACTTATGAAAGAGTATTGCTTCTAATTCAGTTGTCTCTTCATTACAGTATTGTTTTGACATCCTGACTGTTTAAGCTATTTATTCCTAAACTTACTTATTTGATGACTATTTATTGAATCCCTCTAAGTGCCAGACACTTTTCTATATACCACGGACAGACAACTGAAAAACAAAATCCTTGCCTTATATTACTCATAGCCTAGGAAGAGAGAAACATAAATGAAGCCAATAAATAAGAGAGTGAGTTATTGGGGGCTGTGGCTTTAGCTAATGTAGATACTGCTCTGAGGACATAATCTTGAAACAAAGATTTGTGCACTGGGAAGGAGTAAGCTACGTCACACAGACGTCTTGAGGTGGAACATTCCACATGAAGGGAACAGCAAGAAAAAAACTATGAGGGGAAAATGAGCTTACTGTTTGCAAGTCGTGATAAAAGAACCAATGTGGTTGAAGAAGAGAGCCAAAAGAATGACAGGAAACACATTTGAAGAAACAGACAGAGGTCAGATTATAGGGTCTTGCAGTTCATAAGGTAGACTTTGAGTTTTATTCTAAGTCTATTGGGGAATTGTTGGAAAGATTTGGGCAGGTGATAACATGATTTAATTCACCTTGGAAAAATAAGGCTGGCTGCTCTTTGGAAAATGACCTTTACAGATATCAGAGTAGGGGAGGGAAGACTAATTAAGAGATTCCTGAAGTCTATCCAGGCAAGAGATGAGAGAGTTTTGGAATACAGTGATGGCAGAAAAGTGGGTGACAAGCATCAAATTTGGGTTATATTTGGCAATAGAACCAACAGGACTTGGAGGTTGTTTTCAGTGAAGATAGGTTTGCTTATACTGCAATTACATACAACCCCCAAATCTCAGTATCATAAAACAGCAAAGGTTTATTTCTTGCTCACACTATATGTATATCTTGAGTCAGCAGAGGACTTCTGGCTTAGTCAGGAACCCAAGCTGACAGATATTCTACCACATAAAATATCATCCATCACATAATAGGAAAAAACAGACAATTCCTTTGTAGAAATGCTTCTACACAGGAACGATGCTTATAACTTTCCCTCGTATTTCCTTGTCCAGAGAAAGTCACCGAGAGACTAAGTTCCAGGGGAGAAGGGTGTGCAGTCCTTTCATATGTTCAGAATAGAGCAAACTGAATATTAACAAAAGCAGTAATAATGTCTATTATAGAGGTAAATCACATGTGTATATGACAAAAACAGAAGAGTCAAGAATGACAACTAAATTTTTGGCCTGAGTACCTGGGTAAATTTTGGTGTATTTACTGAAATAAAGAAAATTGGGGGCCGACCCCGTGGCTCACTCGGGACAGTGTGGCGCTGGGAGTGCAGCGGCGCTCCCACAGCGGGTTTGGATCCTATATAGGGATGGCTGGTGCACTCACTGGCTGAGTGCGGTGCAGGCGACACCAAGCCAAGGGTTGCAATCCCCTCACCTGTCACAAGAAAAAAAAAAGAAAATTGGTATAGGAGCATGCTTATTTGAAAAATAAACAGAAAACAAATATTATGTTGCAGATTGTTAAATCTGAGATGATTTTAGATATCCTGCGAAGATGTCAAATAGACTGTTGGCTATTTGAGCCTGAAGCTCAAGAAAAAAAAGAGAAAGACATGTTGAAATTAATCAGATGGCCATAACTTTAACTTGGGTTTGGGTCTTTGGTCTATTTCTAAGAAATAGAAATACAGTCAAGCTAGCTTAGATAAATGAAAATACATTGTATAATAAACCATGTAAAAAACTGTACTGATATTCAAGGGCCAGAACTAGAGCAGGGTCTCATGAGCTGCTGGAATCCCAACTATGAATCCAATAAGAAGCAACATAGCTCATCTCCATTTTCTTCCATCTCCTTCTCTCTATCTGTATCTCTTTTTCTCCCATATCTGTTTCTTCATCATCATATCGTCAACATTATTATTATTATTATTATTTTACACTGCACTTATTTGCCTGCTTACTCATGGCCCCATCATGACTGTGTTCCCCCATTCATGCATTGATCAGCCCTACTTAGGGCAAGGCTGGGGTTGTGCTTGGCGGGTAAGATTGCATCTTCTGGAACCCTTAGCTGGTCAGGTGCCCTGAAATTTTCCTTTAATGGGGAATCCATGCAATGTGATTCCTCCATCAGTGGTCACACTTCCCTTAGTGAAATAAGTATGTGATTCAGTGGTGCACATTTTTATGACTTTTGGCTGTTATATACCATAAATAATTGGCGTTGTCATATAATTGATGTGCTTTCACATTTCACCATTTACTTACCCTCTGATTTCTGAACAGTGAAGACTGGACACTTTTTTTTTTTCCTTACACAATAGTTAATTTGATTCTGTGTAACTTCACAAATTACTGCCAGCTGGCATGGCTGGACACTTGCACACCCAGAGAGGACTGATTGGAGTCCTTGGGCCCAGTGTACAGAATTAGGGAAAACATGTTCTGTGGTCCACAATCCACTTGTTTAATTTGCCCAGAGTCTGAACTGCCAGGGGACTGTTATCACCACATATTTAAGAGGACTCAGGAACTTGAGGAGGGAGCCCAGTTAAACAGCGCAGTTGGTTCTGGCTGTGGCAGCTCTAGTGGAAAAGATACAGCAGCAATCTAACAAAAGAAGGAAGGAGAATTCTCAAGAGGATATAATTGGGGCACAAAAATGACTTGACAAAACTAAAAAATACAATGACTCCTGAAGGGAAAAATTAAGAAACAAGAATATTCACCACTGAGAACTGAATTATTGGACTGAGAAGACCGGGTAGATGAATTATCTCCCAACACAGAACAGAAATACAGAGAAATGGAAATCATGACTGAAGAGATAGGGCACGTGGCAGAGAAACCCAGGGATCAAACATGAGGTGGGCAGGGGATGAAGATTACCCACTGGCATTTTCAGCTAAATTAAGTGTTAAGAACTTCTGAGTTCAGAAAACCAAAGAGTAGAACATCAGAGTCAGCAACAAAAAATTGACAGCAGGTAGCATGATAACCTTTCTGTAAGTGGCCCATTTTCCTCAACTCCTAACTTTATTGCAGAGCTAGGTGAGCAAAATCAGGGGCTGTTATGGAAATAAGCAGTGGAAATGCGGCCCAGACGCCTGACTTGGGGTGGCTGTTCTGTGTTATCATACACAGTTTTATGCATTCCTCATTTTTCATGCAGTCTAAAAATATCATTTCTTGTGAAATGGTTTCCCCACTCCACAGCTCTGAGACAACACGCTCTTATCTGGAAGCTGGCCTAAGAAATGTTTTCACAGTGCCTGTTTTATTGTTCTACCCCAGGGACTCATATGGCATTTGGCTATTGGTCTCTGGGACAATGTACATATTTGTAATTTTTTTCTATAGAAAGCAGAAGAAAAACATGTCTTTCCCTGTGAAAAGCTACAAATGGCCTGATACTGTGAGATATTTCCAAGTCACAGAAATCATATTCAACATTTCAAATATACCCCAAGGGAACAAGTATCCCACAGCGCATAGCATGTGT
>NW_007727614.1:337794-341241 GCF_000696425.1 Galeopterus variegatus | reverse complement strand
CTGTGAAAAGCTACAAATGGCCTGATACTGTGAGATATTTCCAAGTCACAGAAGTCATATTCAACATTTCAAATATACCCCAAGGGAACAAGTATCCCACAGCGCATAGCATGTGTTCAAGTCTTCCAGGAAGCCCTCTTAGGCAGACAATAAGGGAGCTAGGGTTAAGGGAACTAGGGTATAGATTCTGAGCTGGAAGATCAGTGGATTTCCAGGGAACTTTTAAATCTGGAAACCCTAAGATACTAATCAGGGCTCAGTTGTATCATGAAAGAAACCTGAACCCTCCTCCTCCCGCTATCAATTATAAAGCAGAAGATAGGTGGGCAGAAACACAGCATTCTAGAAGGCTCTCATTAAAGCTGTGGCCATTTGCAGACATCCAGAGGGAAGATCATGTTGCACCTGAAGCCAGGCCACAGCTTCATGTCTGCAGTATACTGGGGATGGAATCTTTCCACTCAGCTACTCCATGAGAAGTTCCTTATCTTCTCCTCCTAGGGACAACACTGTCCTCCACAAATAGATCCTATTGTTCTGGGAAAGAAACAGTTCAATGGGGAAGCCTTTGGTTCACCTATGAAGGCCCTCTTGACTCAGAAATCATCGTCAGGAAGCAACCTCAGCTCTACAATTTCAAAACCAAAATCAGTTTTCTTCTATGCAGAAGGAAGGTGGAAGTTTTCTCTCATTGCATGTAGAGTTTGGTTCTTTGCCTAACATATGTTTTTTTTAATTGTGCTTTTTGCACAAACAGATTGTTGTTCAAAATGGTAAATATCGTCTCCTCATCATTTAAATTGTTTACTCTGTGCCTTTTGAGGGAAACATACCACCTGGGGTATTGCCATTTGTCACTTTAAGCAGCGTGCCTACAGATGAGGCGAGGCATCCTGAGATGCTGTGTATATGTGGCAGTGTCACTCAGATACAGATGTCCAGCTCTGCAATTTGTTGCTAGCCAAGGTCCCCAAACCCTTCCCTTGTGGTCTGTACCTCAAGGTCAACTGATGAGAGCCAGAGACAAAATTCATTTTTGAGTTCATCATTGGTGTTTCTTGGAAGTAAAGATGTTGGTTTCTCCTGCGTGGAAGCAGTGAGTCTTGTCACCCTCTCCTGCCTTCCAACATTCAGGCGAATTCACAGAGCATTGAAAAAGCCGAACACATTACTCTTCCCCAGAAAAATGGAAATGGGAATCCACTGAAGGAATGCACGCCCGGCCTCCTGAACGGTTGGTTCATGTGCTGCTCTCGTGCTAATTTGACAAGGTCGAGGACGTGGCCGCTAGTTTCCTCGTTACTGATCACAGAGGAACTGCTGCACTTTAGCTTCTGGTGCCAAGACTATTTTTTCCCCTTCCTGGCAGAGGTCTTTGAACATATGCAGTGTTAAAAATTGTTTGTCACTTTTATTTCAGAATTACATTATGGATCACCAAAAAACCCCCAGTGTGGGGCCTGCCTTATGTCACTGACATGAAGTGCCTTAGGGTCTTTGTGGTACTTAAAAAGGGAGTTTAAGTGAAACATGAAATGATACATTTATGATGGGAAAATTATATCCTTCACACCAAACTCCAATTCCTGTGGGCGATTATTTATAGAAACGCAAAAAAGCATAACACACCATCCTCCAAGTCTGCACAGTGCAGGGGTGTGGTTAACATTCAGAGACCTGAAAGGAGCAAAGGAAGTGCTCAGTGTTCCTCTCCGGGAATGTCTTTTTATGTCTACAAACATCCTTTGAGTATCTCTGCTGGCCTTAGTTTTTGGTGCAACCTAATGTAATATTCACATCCTGTGCAGGAATGCGGTTATGGTAATAATCATCATCACCCTAATATGTTGCTAAAAAATCATACCCTTTGACTGCCCAGGCATGGTCTTCAGGTGAAAACCCTGATGCTCATAGGCTGTGACATAACTGAGGAAAATTATTCCCAGATTTTGTAGATGTGCCATGTTGTTTTCTCTCTCCAAACCCCTCATGACTTGCAAACATTTTATATTTTCTCTATACCTCTGTTTTCTTTCCCCCTACACTCCCTCTCTCTTTTCCTTCCTTTCTCTCCGCCCCGCCCCATTACCTCCCCACTCTCAGGCTGTCTTTGTTGAGATTTGTGACAAGCAGTTAGACTGTTTCTATTGTTAGAATGAAAGCCAAACCCCAAGGACACTTCTCCCCTTCTTGGTGGGGGTACTCCAGTGCTTGTTGTCACCACACACTGCCCCACATTAGAGCTTGCCCGGTGGCAAGATCTACCCTCTCTTCCAGCCCCACTCTGCTTTAGCAGCTTCTTGCAACAGGCACACCAAGGTCTTGGAGCTAGAAATTCAAGCCCCTTGATATTACCTCCATGCTCCGTCACCTTGTTCTGGTCAGTAAGTACCACAGGATAGGGGGTGAGCCTCTTGCTAGTTAGCCAGGGTGCCTAGGATAATCACGAACCTTGAGGCATTGAGGTAAGGTTGCCCAAATGTCCTGTCCCCCACTCCCACTCTATGTGGAGGGCTCATCAAAGTCTAATGACTGTTGTTGTTTTTTTTCCTCCCAGTAGGTTATATCTGGATAATGAAGATTCCAGAGTCCCCCGTAGATTACGGTGTCCTATTGTCCTCTATGCTTGCATGTAATCAACACATGTCCTCCTCTGCCAGCCCTTCTTACCCAGCACCATGGCCGTTATGCCCCCATTACTTCTAGATAAACAGGATGGCATCTCGGGCAGTATAGAGAGAGCCTGAAAAAATGCTCTGTCTTGTAGTGGGGGATCAATTATGTTTAAATAGGTGTGGGAAATTTATATATACTGCCACTGGGTATGTGGCTCCTTGAAAAAGTTCTAGGAAATTTAGAGTGGGTACATGAAAGAGCTGAAGATGGACAGGAGACCAATGTGTAACTGGAGCTTGATGTGTTTCATGGCCTATGTGTGGCCCTACAACACATGCTATTACATCTGCACAAAACTCTCTTCGAGGTAGATGTTTTTACCTTTAATTTCGTGGATACGGTGGTTAATGTTTAAGGAAAAGGGAATTCCTAAAGTCCACTACCTGGGCACTCTCATGTTCTACTATAACCCTACTTCTGTGTCCAGTGGTGATTAGTCTAGGGTTAGGCATCTTACCCAACTTAGCCAGACTTAGCCAGACGTGGGCACGGAACCTAAGGAGCACAGGAACTACCAGTTGCCACATTCCCGGCCATTTGGGGGTTTCTGCTTTAGGAGGATAATTTGCTGAAGATGCCACCAGTTGTTGGGCAGTTGGCAGAGCCATAGGTCCCATTCAGTGGGGTTGAGTATTGAATCAAAACTGAGGCAAAATGCAGTATATTTTAGCAAAATGGAAAAGCACCCATTTTTAGTTTTAATAACTCAAGCTAATAATTCCCACCTAGAGAAAAAGGAAGGCTGAGAGTCATTTGGAGCTTTTTTTTTTT
>NW_007727614.1:336118-336793 GCF_000696425.1 Galeopterus variegatus | reverse complement strand
TACTACTAAACTTCAGGGTACAGGTCATAAAAAGAGAGGAGGAGGTTTGCTCAGATGACACGATCAGGACATTCCTAGGGTTGGGACTGGTGTGTTTGAAAGAGAATGGATCCCTTTTCAAAGTTTGGCTTAGAGGTTCATAAGTCTATTTTACAGCTTCCAAGCCTGCAGGATTGTCTACAAGAGGCTATAATGCAACAGAAGTTCAACTCGTCTTTCATTCAGCCAGAATGGGAATTGTGGCTCCTGGAAATGGGGTGGGAAGAGGTAGGGTGCAGTTCACATATTCACCACTGGCTATTCCTATTCCAAAGAAGATGCTTGGTGTATAGATTAGAACATTGGACTAAAAGTTTTTTAAAAATGAGTTCTGGTCATATTCTTCCACTCTTTCTTATAACCTTGGACAACTAACTCGATCTCTCTGGACTCAGTTTCCTCATCTGTAAAATAGGGAGGGTGGGCTATGTCTCTTCCAGCTCCAGAATTCAGTGCTATCAATGTCTGTCTCATGGAGCAGGCCCACTAATGCATCCATGGCCATGTCTCTGCTCATGCCATCATAGCACAATCAGATCAATAGAAAGCTCTTCTCTCTCTGATTCTGCAGACTCATCAGGTGACACCCCAAATATGATACAGCATTTGCAAATGCTGTTTTATGCCTTTAAGGCA
>NW_007727614.1:332790-335626 GCF_000696425.1 Galeopterus variegatus | reverse complement strand
AATGCTTTGCTTCCATCTTAATAGACTAGGACTCATGTGCTGCACTGATTGAAGGGACAGTTAGTGGTCTTGCCATTGTCATCTAGCTTGACTCAGGGAAGAGCCAAAAAGGCATTTTCTCATTGTAGTGGAATTAAATGATTTGCCAGCCGATGGGCAATGTTATGATTTGCCAGCTGATGGGCAATGTCCTCAACCAGGACTCTATTTTAGATGGAAGCTGTGGCCAGAGCTGGAACCATCTCATTATTTCTCCATCCATATCCTGGCAAAGAGGTGACTCTTACTGAGACCAGACCTCCTTTGATGACAACATTGATGCTCACTCTGATAAGATACATAAGTAGATCTGGCAAAGCAATTTCTTCTTCAAACTCTTGCCTTAACAGAAAACATGCTAGAAGGACATTCACAAGAGTATAGACCTGTGAACATACAACACTGGAGGATGTAATTGTGAACAGAAGGGCTTGCTGACATGCTGCCCACAGGCAGGTTTCTCTTTATTATTATCCATGGACTCCTTAGAGATCCACACCAGCAAACCTCAACCTTTTAGTGAGGACACTATTTATTTGTATGATGAACAGAATAGACGAATGTTGAAGGAGCTACAGTTACCTAAAACTGTGGTGCTTCCAAGTTCTGAAACCTGGTCAGAATGAAGAGATCACATCTCAGATTCCAGGTCTGAGGGCCTCAGGCAAGGAAGTGAAAGCTCCAGGTGGATCCTGAAATATTGACGTTAGGTTTGGTTCTGCAGCAAGTGTTGCATCCACCTGGCATGTGAGCTGCTGGACACCAGGGCAAGAGATGTCCTATGGTGGGGAGGTGCTATATGTGCACATAGCCTTAGTTATGTGCACTCTTTAAAAAAAGACAGAGATAAGGAGAAAGGGAGAAATATTTGAAATGATGCAATTTATTTTAAGTTCCACAATAAACCTTCATGATATAAGTCATACGAATTCACTTGTCTTCTAATTAGTCCAAATTCTCACATGTTTCTTAGCTTCTTTCTGCACAAGTGTGATGCTAGTATGTAAGTAGTTTTTCTTTTTGTTGCTTCTCTGACAATGCTCCTGAATATAAGCCAAAAAACTTCATTTTTTGCTAAGTGGGGGCTTAAAAATCCCTCCAACAGTTTACCCTAAACCTGGAAGGAAAACTGGATTTTTGGCTTTGTTGAAAGCTGATATGTCAGTTTCCAAAATAGGACTTTTTAAAGAATTTTAAAGAATAATTTTGTCCATGTAAAATTTTCACTTTATGTGCTGACTTAACAGCCTGAACATGGCATAAAAATAACTCAATTGCATTTATTTGGCAACATAAATTGTTGCCTGTTTCTAACTAGCAGATCTCCATTAGCCTGGACTGTTTTTCCTGCCCTGTTGCATACTGAAGTCCTCCCTTAATGACCCAGGGGTTGCTCAGCTTGTGGGCAAGACAATGGACTGTGAATAAGGAAATTCTAGAAAATGCTCCAACCATTCTGGACCTGCTTCTCCTCTGTAAGATAAGGTGAAAATCACTTGGGGAAATGATTACATCAGAATTGGGGCATACTCTTAACCTATTACATCAAAATATCTGGGAGGATAGTGGTCTATATTTTTGAACGTTCTCTTGCTAGTGGTTGAGAATGATTAGATCAATAGTCAAGAATCTTTTCCAGGTAGGACATACTATAATAAAAGCTCATACTGAGGTAAAAGCTCATGACTATTCTCTTCAATGTGAGAAAGACTATGCTAAGTGACACTGGCATTTAACAAAGGATGAGCAGCATGGGGTTGGAGGTGTGTTGTCTCGCTAGTGCTAGCTAGTGCTGGTACCGGAGTGGCCACCACGTACTTCCTACTGATGAGCACTTGTCTCTTCAATCCCATAGTCCCCTTTGACATGGGTTGACAAATAAATGAATTTAATGACGTTTACATGTAACCTGTAACTTCCACTCACATTATATATGCACGAGAGTTGTTAAACTGCTTTCTATGGCACCCTGGACATAGTAGGGGACTTTTGTTCTCTTTTAGAAAGCATTTTAGTATATTTCCAATATTCTGTTTATAGTAGTTATTGTTTCTGGAAATATACTGAGATGCCTCCTTGCAAGAGATGCATTTACTAAGTTAGTAAAAGTCATCAACATATACTGAGTCATTCTTTGAGTAATTATTGCAGGCAGATTTTTAAATAAAGCCAATAGGTCTATCTCTTGGATCTTGTGTAATTATATTGTTTCCTGAAAAAACTTTGAGAATAAAGTGCTCAGTCATGTGAAGCAAATTAATTCTCCTTGGACATGAAGGCACCATTTAGCATGGCTGCAAAAGAAATTTTTCTAGATGGTACCCAGTCATCCTTCACTGGAGCTTGTTTATACAACCCGCCTGTTGATCAGACCCTGCATGTGAGATATGTGTCAACCACAGTGCTTCCAGAATCACCTGCCACAATTAAATTTCTTTAAGGAATTATAAAGTTAACTTTTATAGTAAGATTTATTGCTGAAAATACCATCTTAATATTTTCTGCTGTTTAGAATTTTACTTTGCAAACAATTAGAGCCTGATGGGGTGTGTGTTTGACAGTCCAAATTGAGCTACAAATGACCTGGGTGTGCTTCAGCTAAGCACAGGGCAGCTTAGGAATGTATTAAGTTGAGTAATCATCTCATATGTTTTTCCCTTGGGTTCAGTAACATTTAGAAAGTTCATTTCTCTAAGAAGTTTTTCTCTTTACAAATTTAAACTCAAGGGAAATAGGATCCATATGTTACTGATTCATTTGCACTAACTCATCAAAATGTTCTTTTCTTTATAAGTTA